>NC_133301.1:6676085-6706020 GCF_005239225.2 Populus alba | reverse complement strand
GCCATAGCTATTCTGAACAAAAAAAGGTGAAATTGGTGATAATTGAGTTTACGGAGTATGCCGTTGATTTGGTGGGATCAGATTGTGATCAGTAGGAGGAGGAATGCGAGCGACCTATTCAGACTTGGGGGAGATGAAAGTCTTAATGAGGAGACGATTTGTGCCAAAACCACTATTATAGAGACTTATATATGAAGCTCCAGGTCTGAATCAAGGTTATAAGACAGTAGATGAATATCACAAAGAGATGGAGATAGCAATGATTCGGGCTAATGTTGTTGAGGATAGAGAAGCCACCATGGCTAGATTTCTTAATGGGTTGAATCGGTACATTGCTAATGTGGTTGAGCTACAGCACTATGTGGAGCTAGAGGACATGGTTCACATGGCGACGAAGGTGGAGAGACAACTTAGGAGGGGGCATGCTCGGCCAGCGTTTAATTCGGGTTCGTCATCATCTTGGAAGCCGAATCTAAAGAGAGAGGGCATTGTCCGGCCAAGATCCTTTGGTCCTTCTAGAACTGAACCACCAAAGGCTAAAGTTGATGTCCCTACTGATGCCAAAGGTAAATCTGAAACTCAACCTAAACGTACTCGTGATGTTAAATGTTTCAGGTGTCAGGGACATGGACATTATGCTTCAGAGTGTCCAAACAAGAGAATCATGATGATTAGAGATAATGGTGATGTGGAATCTGAAAGTGACCGTTCTGATTGTGAAGGCATGCCACCATTGGAGGATAGTGATGGGGATGAGTTAGCATTACCGGTTGAGGAGTCCTTGGTTTTAAGGCGAACACTTCAGGTTCAGGTCAAAGAAGATGATACTAATGAACAAAGGGAGAACATCTTCCATACGTGTTGTTACGTACAAAGAAAGGTGTGTGGTTTAATTATAGATAGTGGAAGCTGTGTTAATGTTTGCAGTGCCACCCTTGTTAGTAAACTGAATTTGTGTACTGCTAAGCATGCTAAACCATATAGATTGCAATGGCTGAATGATAGTGGTGAAATGAAAGTGACTAAACAGGTTGTGGTTCCATTTTCGATTGGGAAATATGTTGATGAAGTTCTGTGCGACGTGGTACCAATGCAAGCAAGTCACATCTTGTTGGGGAGACCATGGCAATATGATAGGAAGGCAATTCGTGATGGGGTTAAAAATAGGTATACCATTGTAAAAGATGGTAAAACCATCACTCTTGTACCTCTTACACCAAACAGGTGTGTGATGATCAAATAAAAGCTAAAAAGTGAGCATGAGGCGATGGGGAGAGAAAATCAAAGGTGAGGAACAAGGGGAGAGAAGACCATCAGATTCGGCTAGAACCCAAACCACTACAACCCATTCGGCCACCCATCCAAACACAAGCAAATATTCGGCCAACACCCCAAACAAATCAAACCATTGGACCACAACTCAAAAACACCCAAATCTGGCCGAGAGTGGAGTAAGACAAGAGGAGTGAAGAAAGTCAGCAAGTGTGATGAGAATTGTGTGGAAAAACTAAAGAAACAACCCAATTTTTATGCTAGAGAGGGTGAGGTCAGATCTGCATTTTTCACTAAACAAGCCAATGATCTTACTTGTGTACAAAGAGGCTTACTTTAATACTAATGATCTTGATTCATATTGTGCCTAGTGTTGCTATTTCTTTGTTGCAGGGATTTGATGATGTGTTCCCCGACGATACTCCTAGCGGATTACCACCATTGAGGGGGATAGAGCATCAGATTGATTTCGTACCCGGAGCTTCAATTCCTAACCGACCAGCTTATAGAAGCAATCCCGAGGAGACGAAGGAGCTTTAAAGGCAAGTTGATGAGCTGATGGAAAAGGGCTACATTCGTGAGAGTATGAGCCGGTGTGCTGTACCCGTGCTACTTGTGCCAAAGAAGGATGGAACATGGAGGATGTGTGTTGATTGTCGGGCCATCAACAACATAACAGTAAAATATAAACATCCCATTCCTAGGCTTGATGACATGTTAGATGAGTTACATGGATCCTGTATTTTCTCTAAAATTGACTTGAAAAGTGGGTACCATCAAATTAGGATGAAAGAAGGTGATGAGTGGAAAACAACATTTAAGACTAAGCATGGTTTGTATGAATGGTTAGTAATGCCGTTTGGACTTACAAATGCACCTAGTACGTTTATGCGTTTAATGAATCATGTGTTGCGTGCATTCATAGGTAAGTTTGTGGTTGTGTATTTTGATGACATTTTGATATATAGCAAGAACTTAACTGAGCATCTTGATCATTTGCGTAATGTACTTAGTGTGTTGCGTAGTGAGAAATTGTATGCTAATCTTAAAAAGTGTGTCTTTTGCATGGAGAAAATTATGTTTCTTGGCTATGTTGTAACTGCACAGGGTATCGAGATGGATGAGGAGAAAGTTAAGGCCATTCGAGATTGGCCTACACCCAAATCGGTAAGTGAGGTAAGGAGTTTTCATGGGTTAGCTAGTTTTTACCGGTGTTTTGTGAAAGATTTCAGTACAATAGCTGCCCCTTTAAATGAAGTTGTTAAAAACTCAGTTGGGTTTAAATGGGGGGAGGAACAAGAATTGGCATTTGTTCTTTTGAAAGAGAAATTATGTTCTGCACCTGTTTTGGCTTTACCTGACTTTACAAAAGCATTTGAAATAGAATGTGATGCGTCTGGAATAGGAATAGGTGCTGTTTTGATGCAGGATCGGAGACCTATTGCGTATTTCAGTGAGAAGTTAAGTGGAGCGACCTTGAACTATCCCACTTACGACAAAGAACTCTATGCTTTGGTAAGAGCACTTGAGACATGGCAGCATTACTTGTGGCCAAAAGAGTTCGTAATCCATTCGGATCATGAGTCCTTGAAACATTTGAAAGGACAAGGTAAGTTGAATAGGAGGCATGCAAATGAATTCATTGAAACTTTTCCTTACGTAATCAAGTATAAGCAAGGGAAAGAGAACATCGTAGCTGATGCACTCTTGCGCAGGTATGTTCTTTTACACACCATGAATACTAGATTGTTAGGTTTTGAATATGTGAAGGAATTGTATGATAATGACTCTGACTTTGCTGAGATTTATAATGCATGTGGACATTCGGCTTTCGGTAAGTTTTATTTGATGGATGGTTATTTATTCAAAGAGAATAGATTGTGTGTTCCTACTAGTTCTTTGCATGAATTGCTTGTTCGTGAAGCACATAGGGGTGGTTTAATGGGTCACTTTGGGGTTGCGAAAACCTTGGATGTATTGCATGAGCATTTCTATTGGTCAAAGATGAAAAGAGATGTGCAACGAATTTGTGAACAGTGCATTGCTTGTAGAAAGGCAAAATCTAGAGTACAACCGCATGGACTATATACACCACTACCTGTGCCTACTGAACCTTGGGTAGATATCTCTATGGACTTTGTTTTAGGTTTACCTAGGTCAAAGAAAGGTAGAGACTCTATCTTTGTTGTGGTAGATAGGTTTTCTAAAATGGCTCATTTCATTGCATGCCATAAAACAGATGATGCATCTCATATCGCAGACTTGTTCTTTAGAGAGATTGTACGTTTGCATGGCATTCCTAAGAGTATAGTGTCAGATCGTGATGTTAAGTTCCTTAGTTACTTTTGGAAGACCTTATGGGGAAAGTTGGGAACTAAACTTTTATTTTCGACAACATGCCATCCTCAAACAGATGGACAAACTGAGGTAGTGAATAGAACATTATCCCAACTTTTATTTTTGTAGCTAGGATGAATAACGAATCCTTGTAAGAAAAGGATTCTGAAACATTTATGAATCCTTACCACACTTGGAAACTATGTTGCAGCCCATTAAAGGTCTTTGTAGAATTAGGAGATTCCCAAAATAAGCTGCCACATCCGTTTAGGAAAAGAATCCTAGCCAAATAGGAAGTCCAAATATATATATATGACTCAAGAAGCAATAAAAACCAGAAAACAAGCAAAAACGAAACTGAGATGATTGTCTCGCGAGTAGCAAGCGAATCTATCCGAAATACAAACGAAACTGAAGACTCGAATAACAATAGGAACGAAATATGAAAAATATGATGAAAAAAACACCCAGATATGTTGGATATGAAAGAAATAAACTGCAAGAAATGAAAAAAAATAGAAAGAAAGAAAATTTCAAAAGTTGACGCAAAACAGACTCGTTTACAACGCGTTAAGTCCGGATCTGGAACCTAAGGTCAATGATGTCCAATTGAACTAAAATTTCAGATATAGTGCTCTACCAACCCAAATAGACAGAATATAAAATTTGAGCAATTTACGATAAGGTTTGATAGACTGACGCAAAAACGTTATGAATGAGACCTAATTAGACCCGAATTTGAAACCCAAAGAAAACGATATCCAATTGACCCCAAAATCAATATGTGGTGCGATTAGGGTCCCAGTAATAACAGAATCAAATTTGAGCTAATTCCGAGTTGATTTGGTCCAATTTGCCCTTGTTAAGTTTTCTACGGCAGAAACCAATAAACATCTTTTTTAACGATTTTTTTTTCTTTTTTTGTATTTTTTTTTCAACTGATATATTTTGGACTGTAACAAAACAAAATAACTAATTTTTTTTTTATATGCTGAAAAATCAAGGAGAAGAAGAAATATGACACTAAGGAATATTTGCGGAAACAACATGAACGAAAAATTTCAGAAGGATATAACCTGATTAATGGAGCCAAGCTCTGATACCAAATGATGCGAACCTCGTGATCACGTGGTCACACAACCCACATGCAAAGACACCAATTCCCGGAAAGCCAAGTAAATCAGGTTTGATAGGAGTGTGACACAAAGATAACTTGTACCTAGGCACCAACACTATTGAAAACGGAGACCCCCACCCAACGAATATTGATTCGCGAACGAGAAGTATAAGGATGACGCCACGAAGACAGTTGTTCTTCGATAAGTCGTTTTCAGTTCTTTAAAGAACCATGGAAGGGAGATTATCTCACCAACACACACACACACAAAGTGCGGCAAACAAGAAGTTTTATTAATCTGAATTGTCTAACTTACATGTCTGGTTATGCCTTTATTTATACTGACTCTAGACCTAAATAAACCCTAATGGACCCCTTATGTGGACTTATAGGATGCCCACTTACAATTAAACCCAAATAATATAAATAAACCCTAAACTAGGAAGAAAATAACAATAAAATAAATAAATCCGAATTTAATATTCTAAATATGATAGGGTCAGATTTGTAGCCCTTTAGAAGTCCTATATAAGCTAGGAGAATCAAATCTGAAGGTAGAATTAGTTTTGAAATCTTCTTTCCTTTTTGTAGCTAGGATGAATAAGGAATCTTTGTAAGAAAAGGATTCTGAAACATTTATGAATCCTTACCACACTTGGAAACTATGTTGCAGCGCATTAAAGGTCTTTGTAGAATTAGGAGATTCCCAAAATAAGCTGCCACATCCGTTTAGGAAAAGAATCCTAGCCAAATAGGAAGTCCACAAGTCAAAAGGAAGTAAATAACAAAACCCGTACAGCCTCTGTTGACCCGTGTTTGGATGCCTTGCCGAACTCCAATTGATATGATATTTTAACCCAAGGTATGAAAACATGTCAGGAGCCTCCACGTAAAATTTTAGCCCGATCCAACGGTAGAATTGAGAATTATGACTATTTCCGTAAAACTGGATAGTTGCGCATTTTATGTCAAAATTTGAATTTGACCTTGCCTGGATCGTATCATTACGTGCTGTAATTCAAAAGAATTTGAAAAGTTGGGAAGAATGTTTGCCTTTTGTTGAGTTTGCTTATAATAGAACTGTGCATTCAACTACTACTTTTTCTCCTTTTGAAATTGTTTATGGTTTTAATCCACTAACTCCTATGGACTTAATTCCTTTACCTTTTGAAGAAAGGGTAAGTTTAGATGGTGAAAAGAAGGCAAAGATGGTGAGAGAACTCCATGAGGGAGTTCGACTATAAATAGAGAAAAAGAACAGACTTTACACTTCTAAAGCAAATAAGGGTCGTAAACTGGTTGTTTTCCAACCCGGTGATTGGGTATGGGTGCACATGCGTAAGGAACGATTTCCTAACCAAAGGAAATCAAAATTACAGCCTTGAGGTGATGGTCCTTTTGAGGTTTTAGAGAGAATCAATGACAACGCATACAAAATTGACCTTCCAGGTGAGTATAGTGTTAGTGCTACCTTTAATGTTGCTGATCTTACTTTGTTTGACATGGATTTTGATTCGAGGTCGAATCCTTTCGAGGAGAGAGGGGATGATGCGGACCAGCCCAGAAACACCAGCAAGGACCCATTACATGTTCCAAATGGACCAATGACTCGGTCCAAGACAAAGACATTGAAAGACGCATTGAATGCATTGGTTTTGAAGGTTTCCACCAAGTCAGAATTGCAAGGTCCATTGGAGTATCAAGAGGAGATCCTAGTACATCTTATCCATGTGCAAGAGGGGTCCAATACAACCTTATTTGGGCCATGAGATAAGGGCTTTATTTTATTTTGTTAGCTACAGCCCAAGGTGATGCGAACCTCGTGATCACATGGTCACGCAACCCACAATCAAGATTGAGATCTGATCCCAGAAAGCCGAAATAGGTCTGATATGAGTGCGACACAATGGAAACCTGCCCCAAGGCGCCAACACTATTGGAATGAGTAGAATGACGCCACGAAGCCAGTTAATCTTCGATAAGTCAGATTCAGTTCTTTCAAGAACTGAAGAATGCAAGAATCACTCTCACACGTTAAAACTGAAAAATTCAGAATAATAATCATCAAAGCTGCCAAAATTTTGGCCTACATGAGTTTAAATAGTTCTTGAAAAGTTAACCCTAATGGACCCTTTATGTGGACTTATATGAGGTGCACTCAAAACTGGCCCAAAACCCTAAAATGAAAAGCCCATAACTTAATCCAAACAAGCCTTGGATCCTAGCTTAAAACAAAGTATGAATTAAGCCCAAACAAGCCTTGGGCTGTACTAACAAAATAAAATAAAGCCCTTATCTCATGGCCCAAATAAGGTTGTATTGGACCCCTCTTGCACATGGATAAGATGTACTAGGATCTCCTCTTGATACTCCAATGGACCTTGCAATTCTGACTTGGTGGAAACCTTCAAAACCAATGCATTCAATGCGTCTTTCAATGTCTTTGTCTTGAACCGAGTCATTGGTCCATTTGGAACATGTAATGGGTCCTTGCTGGTGTTTCTGGGCTGGTCCGCATCATCCCCTCTCTCCTCGAAAGGATTCGACCTCGAATCAAAATCCATGTCAAACAAAGTAAGATCAGCAACATTAAAGGTAGCACTAACACTATACTCACCTGGAAGGTCAATTTTGTATGCGTTGTCATTGATTCTCTCTAAAACCTCAAAAGGACCATCACCTCAAGGCTGTAATTTTGATTTCCTTTGGTTAGGAAATCGTTCCTTACGCATGTGCACCCATACCCAATCACCGGGTTGGAAAACAAACAGTTTACGTCCTTTATTTGCTTTAGAAGCGTAAAGTCTGTTCTTTTTCTCTATTTGTAGTCGAACACCCTCATGGAGTTCTCTCACCATCTTTGCCTTCTTTTCACCATCTAAACTTACCCTTTCTTCAAAAGGTAAAGGAATTAAGTCCATAGGAGTTAGTGGATTAAAACCATAAACAATTTCAAAAGGAGAAAAAGTAGTAGTTGAATGCACAGTTCTATTATAAGTAAACTCAACAAAAGGTAAACATTCTTCCCAACTTTTCAAATTCTTTTGAATTACAGCACGTAAAAGGTATGTTCTTTTACACACAGAATCATTATCATACAATTCCTTCACATATTCAAAACCTAACAATCTAGTATTCATGGTGTGTAAAAGAACATATCTGCGCGAGAGTGCATCAGCTACGATGTTCTCTTTCCCTTGCTTATACTTGATTACGTAAGGAAAAGTTTCAATGAATTCAACCCATTTTGCATGCCTCCTATTCAACTTACCTTGTCCTTTCAGATGTTTCAAGGACTCATGATCCGAATGGATTACGAACTCTTTTGGCCACAAGTAATGTTGCCATGTCTCAAGTGCTCTTACCAAAGCATAGAGTTCTTTGTCGTAAGTGGGATAGTTCAAGGTCGCTCCACTTAACTTTTCACTGAAATACGCAATAGGTCTCCGATCCTGCATCAAAACAGCACCTATTCCTATTCCAGACGCATCACATTATATTTCAAATGCTTTTGTAAAATCAGGTAAACCCAAAACAGATGCAGAACATAATTTCTCTTTCAAAAGAACAAATGCCAATTCTTGTTCCTCCCCCCATTTAAACCCAACTGAGTTTTTAACAACTTCATTTAAAGGGGCAGCTATTGTACTGAAATCTTTCACAAAACACCGGTAAAAACTAGCTAACCCATGAAAACTCCTTACCTCACTTACCGATTTGGGTGTAGGCCAATCCCGAATGGCCTTAACTTTCTCCTCATCCATCTCGATACCCTGTGCAGTTACAACATAGCCAAGAAACACAATTTTCTGCATGCAAAAGACACACTTTTTAAGATTAGCATACAATTTCTCACTACGCAACACACTAAGTACATTACGCAAATGATCAAGATGCTCAGTTAAGTTCTTGCTATATATCAAAATGTCATCAAAATACACAACCACAAACTTACCTATGAATGCACGCAACACATGATTCATTAAACGCATAAACGTACTAGGTGCATTTGTAAGTCCAAACGGCATTACTAACCATTCATATAAACCATGCTTAGTCTTAAATGCTGTTTTCCACTCATCACCTTCTTTCATCCTAATTTGATGGTACCCACTTTTCAAGTCAATTTTAGAGAAAATACAGGATCCATGTAACTCATCTAACATGTCATCAAGCCTAGGAATGGGATGTCTATATTTTACCATTATGTTGTTGATGGCCCGACAATCAACACACATCCTCCATGTTCCATCCTTCTTTGGCACAAGTAGCACGGGTACAGCACACGGGCTCATACTCTCACGAATGTAGCCCTTTTCCATCAGCTCATCAACTTGCCTTTGAAGCTCCTTCGTCTCCTCGGGATTGCTTCTATAAGCTGGTCGGTTAGGAATTGAAGCTCCGGGTATGAAATCAATCTGATGCTCTATCCCCCTCAATGGTGGTAATCCGCTAGGAGTATCGTCGGGGAACACATCATCAAATCCCTGCAACAAAGAAATAGCAACACTAGGCACAATATGATCAAGATCATTAGTATTAAAGTAAGCCTCTTTGTACACAAGTAAGATCATTGGCTTGTTAGTGAAAAATGCAGATCTGACCTCACCCTCTCTAGCATAAAAATTGGGTTGTTTCTTTAGTTTTTCCACACAATTCTCATCACACTTGCTGACTTTCTTCACTCTTGTCTTACCTCCACTCTCAGCCAGATTTGGGTGTTTTTGAGTTGTGGTCGAATGGTTTGATTTGTTTGGCGTGTTGGCCGAATATTTGCTTGTGTTTGGATGGGTGGCCGAATGGGTTGTAGTGGTTTGGGTTCTAGCCGAATGGGTTGTAGTGGTTTGGGTTCTAGCCGAATGGGTTGTAGTGGTTTGGGTTCTAGCCGAATCTGATGGTCTTCTCTCCCCTTGTTCCTCACCTTGATTTTCTCTCCCCATCGCCTCATTCTCACTTTTTAGCTTTATTTGATCATCATACACCTGTTTGGGTGTAAGAGGTACAAGAGTGATGGCTTTACCATCTTTTACAATGGTATACCTATTTTTAACCCCATCACGAATTGCCTTCCTATTATATTGCCATGGTCTCCCCAACAAGATGTGACTTGCTTGCATTGGTACCACGTCGCACAGAACTTCATCAACATATTTCCCAATCGAAAATGGAACCACAACCTGTTTAGTCACTTTCAGTTCACCACTATCATTCAGCCATTGCAATCTATATGGTTTAGCATGCTTAGCAGTACACAAATTCAGTTTACTAACAAGGGTGGCACTGCAAACATTAACACAGCTTCCACTATCTATAATTAAACCACACACCTTTCTTTGTATGTAACAACACGTATGGAAGATGTTCTCCCTTTGTTCATTAGTATCATCTTCTTTGACCTGAACCTGAAGTGTTCGCCTTAAAACCAAGGACTCCTCAACCGGTAATGCTAACTCATCCCCATCACTATCCTCCAATGGTGGCATGCCTTCACAATCAGAACGGTCACTTTCAGATTCCACATCACCATTATCTCTAATCATCATGATTCTCTTGTTTGGACACTCTGAAGCATAATGTCCATGTCCCTGACACCTGAAACATTTAACATCACGAGTACGTTTAGGTTGAGTTTCAGATTTACCTTTGGCATCAGTAGGGACATCAACTTTAGCCTTTGGTGGTTCAGTTCTAGAAGGACCAAAGGATCTTGGGCGGACAGTGCCCTCTCTCTTTAGATTCAGCTTCCAAGATGATGACGAACCCGAATTAAATGCTGGACGAGCATGCCCCCTCCTAAGTTGTCTCTCCACCTCCGTCGCCATGTGAACCATGTCCTCTAGCTCCACATAGTACTGTAGCTCAACCACATTAGCAATGTCCCGATTAAACCCATTAAGAAATCTAGCCATGGTGGCTTCTCTATCCTCAACAACATTAGCCCGAATCATTGCTATCTCCATGATACGGTTCAGCCCTGTGATACGACCCAAGTAAGGTCAGATTCGGATTTTGGCGTAAAAAGCGCAACAATCCAGGTTTACGGCAACAGTCATAATTCTCAATCCGACCGTTGGATCGGGCTAATATTTTATGTGGACTCTCCAGACATATCTTACTACCTTGGGTTAAAATTGCAGGTCAATCGGAGTTCGGTAAGGCACCCCAATACTGGTCAACAGAGGCTGTACGGATTTTGTTATTTACTTCCATTTGACTTGTGGACTTCCTATTTGATTAGGATTCTTTTCCTCCAAGGATGTGGGAGCTGGTTTTGGGAATTTCCTAGTTCCACAAGGATCTTTAATGAGTTGCAATATAATCTCCTAGTGTGGCAAGGATTCATTAATGTTTCAGAATCATTTTCTTATAAGGATTCCTTATTCATCCTAGCTACACAAGGAAAGAAGGGCTGGTGGTATTTAATGACAAGTCACTTATTTTTATTATTTTCTTTAATGTTTGGGCTTAATTAAAACTTTGTTTTGAGCTAGGGTCCAAGGCTTGTTTGGATCAGGTTATGGGCTTTTCAGTTTAGGGTTTTGGGCCAGTTTTGAGTGGACCTCATATAAGTCCACATAAGGGGTCCATTAGGGTTAACTTTTCAAGAACTATTTAAACTCATGTAAGCCACAATTTCGGCAGCTTTGATGATTATTATTCTGAACTTTTCAGTTTTAACGTGTGAGAGTGATTCTTGCATTCTTTTTTTTGGTAAGCTGACTTGTGTTTTAAAAGAAAATGATACAAAGAATATAATGGGCATACCCAAGATTTACAATGAGGACAGAAACGAAAACCAACAAATGGCTACAGGCTAACCACAACAAAACAAAAACTTGGACCAACTAGATATGCTAGGGGTACAAAAACAACCAGCTAAACATCAAATTAAGAGTCCATGTTCTTGACCCTCCAAAGTCTTTGGATCCTTATGTTTTCATCTGTTTGTTGAACATTCCTCATCAAAACAAGCTTATCGCGAATGATACATTCGATTTGATCAAAAACCAAATTCGAAGCTTTAGACACATCTGCAAAGATCCTTGCATTCCGTTCTTGCCAGATACAATATACTGTAGCTGTGAAACCCAGTTTACGAGAAAAGTTGACGAAACTTTTTCCATGCCAAGAGACAGTGGCCAATCGAATCCATTCATCCAAGCTTTTTGTCATTCTTGAAATGTCGCATCTATCACAAACATTCCACCATAATGCTTTCGCAAAGGAGCATTCGAAGAACAAGTGGTTGTGATCTTCATTATTGCAGAGACAGAGTGAGCACCTATTGGGACCATGAATACCAAACCGATGAAGTCTATCCTGCGTTGAGAGTTTCCGTTGGATAGCCACCCAAAGAAGAAATGCATGTCTTGGGACAGCATTCTTGAACCACACGATGTCATGCCAATCAACCATTTGATGATGAATTCTTAGTTGTTCCCAAGCTACTTTGACTGAGAAACTCTGATTTGGCGAATCCAACCAAACAATCTCATCCTTTTGCCCCTTAGGAGTATAGGTGGAAGGAATAGCTTCTAAAATGGGGTGCCAGCCAATAGCATGAGTGATAGGAATTCTCCATTCTAAGTTATTAATCAGCACGTTCACTCTCGCGTTGTGTTCCATACCTGAATCATAGATGAAACGTTCACCGTAGGTATCAGCGAGCGAGCTGTGAGGATGCCAATTGTCAAACCATAGAGAGGTTGTCATTCCATCTCCGATGACGTGCTTCATCTTCGGCCATGCTAAGGATCTGAGCTTTAGAATCTTTCCCCAAGCCCAAGAGCAGCTTCCTGGCGCCTTGATTGTCCAGAAATTCCTACCTCGCAAGAGATTGGATCTGATCCAAGTAGACCATATTGAGCCATCTGAGTCATTGCACAAGTTCCAAATATGTTTCAACAAGGCAATCTTGTTCCATTCTGCTATCCTTTTTATGCCTAGCCCCCCCTCCTTTTTTGGAAGACATACCTGATCCCAAGCCACTTTAGCCCTGGTAGTGCTCATATCTGAACCTGACCAAAAAAAGGATCTCATAATTTGCTCAACATTTTTCACTACTTCCCCAGGTAATAGGAATAGAGATGCCCAATAGACCTGGATGGAGAATAAGACTGAGTTAATCAGTTGTACTCGCCCTGCGAAAGAGAGTGTTCTACAGGTCCAATGTCAAACTTTGGCGGTAATTCGATCCACGAGGCCCTTACAATTAACAGCCTTTAGTCTGGACGAGATAAGAGGCACTCCCAAATATTTCATAGGAAGCTCCCCCTCTCTAAACCCAAGAATACTGATAATCTGTTCCCTCTCAGCTCCTAACGAACCGCTCAAGAAGATGTCACTTTTGTTTGGATTTGGATATAGACCTGATAGAACCTGAAACTCTGTGAGTACATTTTTGATCATACGGATTGAATGTACATCCCCTTTGCTGAATATCATCAAGTCGTCGGCAAAGCAAAGATGAGAAATTCTGTCCTTCTTGCATCTCCAGTGGAACTTGAAGTTTTGGTTGGCACTCATATTGCAGAACAGCCCTGACAGGATTTCCATGCATAGGACAAACAAATATGGAGATAATGGATCACCTTGTCTCAGCCCTCTCCCCCCTTGGAAGTAACCCGCAAGTTCACCGTTGACGTTGATTGAGAATTGACAGGATGTAACACAAACCATGATCCAATCAATGACTGTTCTAGGGAATCCCATTTTTATCAACGTAGCATCAACGAAATCCCACCGCACAGAGTCATAAGCCTTCATCAGGTCTACTTTCATAGCACAACGAGCTGGACCCGTAGTTGTGTGATAGCCTTTCATTAGTTCCTGAGACAAAAGAATATTGTCGCTGATTCTCCGTCCAGAGATAAAAGTTGTTTGATACGGACCTACTAAGGATGGTAAAACAACTTTCATTCTCCCAGCTAGAATCTTCGCGATGCATTTGTATATTGTATTGCAGCAAGATATAGGACGAAAATCTGTCAACCTCGTAGGATTAGCAACTTTAGGGATAAGGGAAATGGATGTAGCATTCATTTTTTTAAGCATTCTACGAGTCTGGAAGAAGGAGCTAACAGCGTTGATTACATCTTCCCCCACTATGTGCCACATTCTTTTGAAGAAACCTGCGTTGAAGCCATCTGGACCAGGAGCTTTGTTGTTTTTCAAACTAAACATAGCATGCTTAATCTCCTCTCTTGTTACATCTTGTGCTAGTACATGCTGTTGAGTTGCCGACAATTTGTAAATAATTGCCGATTGCATCACTTCCTCGTTCAGGACCCTAGGCATCTGTTTCACTCCCAATACACGCTGGAATATGCAATTACTTCTGATTTGACTGCCTCGTGTCCTTCAGCGACTTCTCCATCCTCCCTTGTAACCAAGAGAAGCTTATTTCTATTCTGTCTACCATTTACTGATTTGTGAAAGTAGCTAGTATTCTGATCCCCCAAGCTAAGCCATTGTATCCATGCCTTTTGTCTGAAAAAACACTCTTCCTGCCCTGACAGTAGAAGCATAGTTACGAACAGCATCTCTTTCTCGCATACGCAATGTTGGATCCTCAGGCGCTGTATGCAGAGCTTGTTGAGCCCTATCCATGTGATCTTTTGCATCTTTGACTCTATCAGAAATATTGGAGAAGTGAGTCTTATTGAAATGTTTAAGTTCCTGCTTTAGCTTCCTTAGTTTGCAACACAATTGATACATTGGACAACCTCCTGAATGCTGATCCCATACTTTCTTCACCAAGGGCATGAACTCGTCATGATCCATCCACATATCGAAGAATCTGAATGGTTTCTTTATGTTCTGAACATTGCCAGTGACTTTTACCACCATGGGAGAATGATCTGACATACCAGCAGGCAAGAATCTCGCTTCCGACAATGGGAAGCGCATATTCCACTTCTCATTCACAAGCACTCTATCTAGTTTCCGCATAATCATATTCTCAGGACATTGGTTCGTCCAAGTATAATGCATACCTGAATACCGAAGATCATCCACTTTCGCTTCACGTATACATGTTTCCAATCTGTCCATATGACCAGCCCACGTAGAAGACCCCCCTAACCTCTCTGACTGGTTGCGGATAGCATTAAAGTCGCCCATAAGAATCCATGGGGTTGACTCCCATCCATCACTACGACTCACAATATCAGACCATAAAGCCTCACGTACAGATGCATTATTGTCTCCGTAAATGATTGAAGTATTAAAACAGATATTGGTAGCTAATATCATGACAGAAACATGGATAGCCTGGTCTGACATTCCCAGAACATCCACCTTCACCAAATCAGCATTCCAACAAACCCAAATACGACCACGACAAGAGAAATCATAATTATACAAGAATGACCAATTACGCAGAAGAAGTTGCGAAACATTATCTTTATTCCTGTCTCTAACCCGAGTTTCAACCAAACCAAAAAAAACCATCCTCTCTTGATGGATGAGTTGACGCAGTTCTGAATGCTTTATGGGATCATTCAAACCTCTAACATTCCAACATCCATTAATCATAGGGAAATAGAGAGGAGTACCAAACATCAACACACGGATTACCTTGACTTGCCCCCCCTCGAGGAGCCAGATTTCTTACTCTTCTTTGAAAAGCCTGGAGAACCCTTTTTCTTTTTTTCTAGAGAGTCTCTAGCCTTGCTAGCTAACTGATTAATAAAAGTTTCCCCGTCAGAAGAAATCGGACTTTGCGGACTTGTTGGGATCAGTGACGTCGACTCCTTATCATCATCTTCCTTACCTGTACCACCTCCCATAACTCCAATATCAACATTCACCTCATGACTAACAGGGTTCATGGTTGCATTACATATGGTTGAACTTTGATCTAAAGAAGTACGTGCATCCCCTTCCTCCGGCACCATGTCTGCTCGTAAGCTCTTCAAAATAAGAGGAGAGGTAGGATTTTCATCTTCATAACAACCAGCATTGGGCACATCTAATGTCGCAAATTCATTCGTATTACAATCAACACTATGTAAAGCAGATACTAAACAACCATTCTCATTACAATTAAGCTCTTTAGATGCCAAACAATCATTCTCACCAATCGTAACACCCTTATTTCGTTTACCAACTACCTGCCATTGAAGCTGATTCTGCTTATTATCTGCATGTTTAGATTTCACAGCTCCTATTTTCCTTTTGCCCTCTGCCCCCATTGTACGATCATCAACTTTACTGGTAGCACATATCGCTGTGGTATGTCCAAAGACATTGCAATTATTGCACCTTGAAGGAATCCATTCATAATCCACTGAAATTGTTATGAATAACCCATTTGGACAGCGAAGGTCGTATTCCTTCACCAGCGTTTTCGAAGCTTCTATCTCAACGCAAACTCTTGCGTAGCTAAGCCTTTTACGCAACAATGTAGTAAGGTCAGCATGAAGGGGAACCCCAATAGCACTCGCTACACAACTCAGCCCCTTAACAGTCCAATACTCGAGAGGAACATTGTAGAGCTTAACCCATACCGGAACTCTATCCAGATCATCTTTCAAAAATTGCATGTTCGGATGCCAACGTTTAAGCACCAAAGGTCTGTTGGCCATGTGCCATGGGGCTCTCTCCAGAACATTAGTGGCGCGATCGACAGAATCAAAAGTGAAGAGAAAGAATCCATTATCAGAAGATAAAACTTCGGATAGACCGTGGGAGCCCCATATTCTTTTAGCAATAGAATTAACAACAGGATAGGGTAATTTCTGACCCACGAAATGACCAACTAGAGTGGATTTCCAAAGTTCACAGCCATCCTCAAACACATCAAGTGGAGGAGCTACTGTCACACGACCATCAGTTATTACGGGGGAGCAAAATGCAAGTTACGGACTGGATTCATATCAAGGGACATCCTACCCTTATTGTCATCAACATCAGAGCCCTTCAAAGCATTTAAAAAAATTCAATTTGGGGCTAAGGTGTAGCTGTTCTTGTTGCTTAGACCCAACCTTCAACTCATCACCTTTAGAACCCAACACAGGATTCATGTCATGACTATTTAGCATGTCTTGGAGCTCTAATTGTAAAGTATGTCCAGATTTAACTCCATTGTGTTGTTCAATGTCAGAGCTAACCATTGGAACAAATTTGACAGCAGAACACAAAGACAATTTGGCAGCATACAAATACTAGAAAAAACTCAGTCCAAGAAGCACTAATAAGCGACCAGCACTGTGATTGGAACACCGATCAGTTCAAACATCCCAACGGTTCAAAGGAAGATACACATGTTATGTATAACATTTTCAAAAATCAGCACAGTTTAACGGTTGGATCGCCGCAGATCTTAATTATACCGAAACTGACCTGAGAATGACGACCTTCTGTTGAACATGTAGAAAACGTTGTTGGAGGCTTAATTGCTAATCTCCACCGTTCAGAATGTGTATCATAACCAGATGCATCACATATCCAAAAATAAGCTTGATCCAATGGTGGAAGAAGGAGAAATATGCCGGCGGCTCTGACTGTTCCGAGAAGGATTTCTCCAGAAATATTCAAATGGCTGGCTTCCGCAGGAGGAATCCAATATGGACGAACTGAGTGATTCTTGCATTCTTCAGTTCTTGAACGAACTGAATCTGACTTATCGAAGATTAACTGGCTTCGTGGCGTCATTCTACTCATTCCAATAGTGTTGGTGCCTTGGGGCAGGTTTCCATTGTGTCGCACTCCTATCAGACCTGTTTCGGCTTTCCGGGATCAGATCTCAATCTTGATTGTGGGTTGCGTAACCACGTGATCACGAGGTTCGCATCAGTTGGTATCAGAGCTAGGCTCCGAAACAAGGTCATATCATTCTGTTATTTTCGTTTTTTTTTTAGTGTCCCTTAAGTTTTTCAGTGTTTGCATCCACCTTCTTGTTTTTCGTGTCTGTGTCATCTAAGCAAAAAAAAAAAAAAGTTTATGTTTCATCTTGTTACTGTCTCTAATCATATCAGTTTGTTAAAAAGAAAAAAAAAATCAGAAAGAAATAGAGAAAAGAGTGATTAGTTGAAATTTGAAGGATCATTCAATTTTTGCCGCAAAAACACAAATCTTGGTGAACCACAAGCAAACCACCTCGGAATCTATTTAAACTTCATATTCAGTCTATTGGGGGTGGGATCGCATGATATATCAAAGTTGGGCTTATTCTGATATTATTTGCTTGAGGTTTTAATTCGAGTTTCAATTCTGCCGCAAAACACTACTCTTAGTGAACCCTAGGTAAAACACCTTGGAATCTATTGAAACTTCATATTCTGAGTATTGGGTATGCGATTGCACCATATATTAAATTTGGGCATATTTTGATTCCGGCTTCTGGAGGTTTTAATTGGAGGATCAATTCTGCCGCAAACTGATCATACAAGGAGTTTGGGTACCTAGAAATTAGAGAACGACCTATAAATTGATTTTTGGTGATTTCATAGTATTGTAATAATACAAATTAAATTCGAGGTCATTTGGATATCGGTTTCTTTAGGTTTCCCGAATTAGGTCTTGTTTTGTCGTAACGGGTCTGTTTGGTGTTATCTTTCAAAACTTGTTTTGTTTCTGTTGATTTCGTTCCTGCCATTATACTATCATCATATTTTGATATTTGGCTGTTGTTTGAGTCATTTTCATCACCCTCGCATTAGTTTGTTTTTCGATAAGTTCTGGTCCAAACAAAAGTCAGATTTGTATTCTCGAGTCTAAATCAATGTTCTTCATGCTATAAACTCTATTCTTGTCGTCGTCTTCTTGTTTTTTTCCCCTATCTGTGTCATGTATTCACTAAGGGAGAGGGAACAGAGGAGGATTGTAGATCAACGATGCGAAATACTAAGCCATGGTTTGGGGGTTCTAGAACGAGAAGTTGACAAGTGTAGAAGATTATTCTATGATCTTGAAGCTTCATGGGAAAAAGAGGTACAACGCCAAAAGGATGAAAGACGAAGGAGAGTCGCTGTGGTTATCATTCAAAAGTATGTACGCAAGTGGTTAGTACGGCGTGCTTATTTGAAATTCTTGTCAGTCACTACTTCTATACAGTGTTGTTGGAGAAAGGTGTTAGCAATAAGGGGATTCCGAAGGCTTAAACAAGAGGCTACTGAAGTCACCATTAATGCTATTCAAGATTCGAGGGCGAATCTTCTTGAAGAGGGAGGGAATGATACGGTTCAGCCCTGTGATACGACCCAAGTAAGGTCAGATTCGGATTTTGGCGTAAAAAGCGCAACAATCCAGGTTTACCGGCAACAGTCATAATTCTCAATCCGACCGTTGGATCGGGCTAATATTTTATGTGGACTCTCCAGACATATCTTACTACCTTGGGTTAAAATTGCAGGTCAATCGGAGTTCGGTAAGGCACCCCAATACTGGTCAACAGAGGCTGTACGGATTTTGTTATTTACTTCCATTTGACTTGTGGACTTCCTATTTGATTAGGATTCTTTTCCTCCAAGGATGTGGGAGCTGGTTTTGGGAATTTCCTAGTTCCACAAGGATCTTTAATGAGTTGCAATATAATCTCCTAGTGTGGCAAGGATTCATTAATGTTTCAGAATCTTTTCTTATAAGGATTCCTTATTCATCCTAGCTACACAAGGAAAGAAGGGCTGGTGGTATTTAATGACAAGTCACTTATTTTTATTATTTTTCTTTAATGTTTGGGCTTAATTAAAACTTTGTTTTGAGCTAGGGTCCAAGGCTTGTTTGGATCAGGTTATGGGCTTTTCAGTTTAGGGTTTTGGGCCAGTTTTGAGTGGACCTCATATAAGTCCACATAAAGGGTCCATTAGGGTTAACTTTTCAAGAACTATTTAAACTCATGTAAGGCCACAATTTCGGCAGCTTTGATGATTATTATTCTGAACTTTTCAGTTTTAACGTGTGAGAGTGATTCTTGCATTCTTCAGTTCTTGAACGAACTGAATCTGACTTATCGAAGATTAACTGGCTTCGTGGCGTCATTCTACTCATTCCAATAGTGTTGGTGCCTTGGGGCAGGTTTCCATTGTGTCGCACTCCTATCAGACCTGTTTCGGCTTTCCGGGATCAGATCTCAATCTTGATTGTGGGTTGCGTAACCACGTGATCACGAGGTTCGCATCAGTTGGTATCAGAGCTAGGCTCCGAAACAAGGTCATATCATTCTGTTATTTTTCGTTTTTTTTTTTTTAGTGTTCCCTTAAGTTTTTCAGTGTTTGCATCCATCTTCTTGTTCTTCGTGTCTGTGTCATCTAAGCAAAAAAAAAAAAAAAAAAGTTTATATTTCATCTTGTTACTGTCTCTAATCATATCAGTTTGTTAAAAAGAAAAGAAAAAAAAAATCAGAAAGAAATAGAGAAAAGAGTGATTAGTTGAAATTTGAAGGATCATTCAATTTTTGCCGCAGAAAACACAAATCTTGGTGAACCATAAAGCAAACCACCTCGGAATCTATTTAAACTTCATATTCAGTCTATTGGGGGTGGGATCGCATCATATATCAAAGTTGGGCTTATTCTGATATTATTTGCTTGAGGTTTTAATTCGAGTTTCAATTCTGCCGCAAAACACTACTATTAGTGAACCCTAGGTAAAGAAAAACACCTTGGAATCTATTGAAACTTCATATTCTGTGTATTGGGGATGAGATTGCACCATATATTAAATTTGGGCATATTTTGATTCCGGCTTCTGGAGGTTTTAATTGGAGGATCAATTCTGCCGCAAACTGATCATACAAGGAGTTTGGGTACCTAGAAATAAGAGAACGACCTATAAATTGATTTTTGGTGATTTCACAGTATTTTAATAATACAAATTAAATTCGAGGTCATTTGGATATCGGTTTCTTTAGGTTTCCCGAATTAGGTCTTGTTTTGTCGTAACGGGTCTGTTTGGTGTTATCTTTCAAAACTTGTTTTGTTTCTGTTGATTTCGTTCCCTGCCATTATACTATCATCATATTTTGATATTTGGCTGTTGTTTGAGTCATTTTCATCACCCTCGCATTAGTTTGTTTTTCAATAAGTTCTGGTCCAAACAAAAGTCAGATTTGTATTCTCGAGTCTAAATCAATGTTCTTCATGCTATAAACTCTATTCTTGTCGTCGTCTTCTTGTTTTTTTCCCCTATCTGTGTCATGTATTCACTAAGGGAGAGGGAACAGAGGAGGATTGTAGATCAACGATGCGAAATACTAAGCCATGGTTTGGGGGTTCTAGAACGAGAAGTTGATAAGTGTAGAAGATTATTCTATGATCTTGAAGCTTCATGGGAAAAAGAGGTACAACGCCAAAAGGATGAAAGACGAAGGAGAGTCGCTGTGGTTATCATTCAAAAGTATGTACGCAAGTGGTTAGTACGGCGTGCTTATTTGAAATTCTTGTCAGTCACTACTTCTATACAGTGTTGTTGGAGAAAGGTGTTAGCAATAAGGGGATTCCGAAGGCTTAAACAAGAGGCTACTGAAGTCACCATTAATGCTGTTCAAGATTCGAGGGCGAATCTTCTTGAAGAGGGAGGGAATGATACGGTTCAGCCCTGTGATACGACCCAAGTAAGGTCAGATTCGGATTTTGGCGTAAAAAGCGCAACAGACATATCTTCTTGGGTTAAAATTGCAGGTCAATCGGAGTTCGAGAAGGCACCCCAATACTGGTCAACAGAGGCTGTACGGATTTTGTTATTTACTTCCATTTGACTTGTGGACTTCCTATTTGATTAGGATTTCTTTTCCTCCAAGGATGTGGGAGCTGGTTTTGGGAATTTCCTAGTTCCACAAGGATCTTTAATGAGGTTGCAATATAATCTCCTAGTGTGGCAAGGATTCATTAATGTTTCAGAATCCATTTTCTTATAAGGATTCCTTATTCATCCTAGCTACACAAGGAAAGAAGGGCTGGTGGTATTTAATGACAAGTTACTTATTTTTATTATTTTCTTTAATGTTTGGGCTTAATTAAAGTTTGTTTTGAGCTAGGGTCCAAGGCTTGTTTGGATCAGGTTATGGGCTTTTCAGTTTAGGGTTTTGGGCCAGTTTTGAGTGGACCTCATATAAGTCCACATAAAGGGTCCATTAGGGTTAACTTTTCAAGAACTATTTAAACTCATGTAAGGCCAAAATTTCGGCAGCTTTGATGATTATTATTCTGAAATTTTCAGTTTTAACGTGTGAGAGTGATTCTTGCATTCTTCAGTTCTTGAACGAACTGAATCTGACTTATCGAAGATTAACTGGCTTCGTGGCGTCATTCTACTCATTCCAATAGTGTTGGTGCCTTGGGGCAGGTTTCCATTGTGTCGCACTCATATCAGACCTATTTCGGCTTTCCGGGATCAGATCTCAATCTTGATTGTGGGTTGCGTGACCACGTGATCACGAGGTTCGCATCAGTTGGTATCAGAGCTAGGCTCCGAAACAAGGTCATATCATTCTGTTATTTTTGTTTTTTTTTTTTTTAGTGTTCCCTTAAGTTTTTCAGTGTTTGCATCCATCTTCTTGTTCTTCGTGTCTGTGTCATCTAAGCAAAAAAAAAAAAAAAAAGTTTATATTCATCTTGTTACTGTCTCTAATCATATCAGTTTGTTAAAAGAAAAAAAAAGAAGAAAGAAATAGAGAAAAGAGTGATTAGTTGAAATTTGAAGGACCATTCAATTTTTGCCGCAGAAAAACAAATCTTGGTGAACCATAAGCAAACCACCTCGGAATCAATTTAAACTTCATATTCAGTCTATTGGGGGTGGGATCGCATCATATATCAAAGTTGGGCCTATTCTGATATTATTTGCTTGAGGTTTTAATTCGAGGTTTCAATTCTGCCGCAGAAACACTACTATTAGTGAGCCGTAAGAAAAACACCTTCGAATCAGTTGAAACTTCATATTATGTGTATTGGGGATGAGATCGCACCATATATTAAAATTTGGGCATATTTTGATTCCGGCTTCTGGAGGTTTTAATTGGAGGATCAATTCTGCCGCAAACTGATCATACAAGGAGTTTGGGTACCTAGAAATAAGAGAACGACCTATAAATTGATTTTTTGGTGATTTCACAGTATTTAATAATACAAATTAAATTCGAGGTCATTTGGATATCGGTTTCTTTAGGTTTCCCGAATTAGGTCTTGTTTTGTCGTAACGGGTCTGTTTGGTGTTATCTTTCAAAACTTGTTTTGTTTCTGTTGATTTCGTTCCCTGCCATTATACTATCATCATATTTTGATATTTGGCTGTTTGTTTGAGTCATTTTCATCACCCTCGCATTAGTTTGTTTTTCGATAAGTTCTGGTCCAAACAAAAGTCAGATTTGTATTCTCGAGTCTAAATCAATGTTCTTCATGCTATAAACTCTATTCTTGCCGTCGTCTTCTTGTTTTTTTTCCCCTATCTGTGTCATGTATTCACTAAGGGAGAGGGAACAGAGGAGGATTGTAGATCAACGATGCGAAATACTAAGCCATGGTTTGGGGGTTCTAGAACGAGAAGTTGACAAGTGTAGAAGATTATTCTATGATCTTGAAGCTTCATGGGAAAAAGAGGTACAACGCCAAAAGGATGAAAGACGAAGGAGAGTCGCTGTGGTTATCATTCAAAAGTATGTACGCAAGTGGTTAGTACGGCGTGCTTATTTGAAATTCTTGTCAGTCACTACTTCTATACAGTGTTGTTGGAGAAAGGTGTTAGCAATAAGGGGATTCCGAAGGCTTAAACAAGAGGCTACTGAAGTCACCATTAATGCTGTTCAAGATTCGAGGGCGAATCTTCTTGAAGAGGGAGGGAATGATACGGTTCAGCCCTGTGATACGACCCAAGTAAGGTCAGATTCGGATTTTGGCGTAAAAAGCGCAACAGTCCAGGTCAATCGGAGTTCGGAAGGCACCCCAATACTGGTCAACAGAGGCTGTACGGATTTTGTTATTTACTTCCATTTGACTTGTGGACTTCCTATTTGATTAGGATTCTTTTCCTCCAAGGATGTGGGAGCTGGTTTTGGGAATTTCCTAGTTCCACAAGGATCTTTAATGAGGTTGCAATATAATCTCCTAGTGTGGCAAGGATTCATTAATGTTTCAGAATCCTTTTCTTATAAGGATTCCTTATTCATCCTAGCTACACAAGGAAAGAAGGGCTGGTGGTATTTAATGACAAGTTACTTATTTTTATTATTTTCTTTAATGTTTGGGCTTAATTAAATACTTTGTTTTGAGCTAGGATCCAAGGCTTGTTTGGATCAGGTCATGGGCTTTTCAGTTTAGGGTTTTGGGCCAGTTTTGAGTGGACCTCATATAAGTCCACATAAGGGTCCATTAGGGTTAACTTTTCAAGAACTATTTAAACTCATGTAGGCCACAATTTCGGCAGCTTTGATGATTATTATTCTGAACTTTTCAGTTTTAACGTGTGAGAGTGATTCTTGCATTCTTCAGTTCTTGAACGAACTGAATCTGACTTATCGAAGATTAACTGGCTTCGTGGCGTCATTCTACTCATTCCAATAGTGTTGGTGCCTTGGGGCAGGTTTCCATTGTGTCGCACTCATATCAGACCTATTTCGGCTTTCCGGGATCAGATCTCAATCTTGATTGTGGGTTGCGTAACCACGTGATCACGAGGTTCGCATCAGTTGGTATCAGAGCTAGGCTCCGAAACAAGGTCATATCATTCTGTTATTTTTTTTTTTTTTTTTAGTGTTCCCTTAAGTTTTTCAGTGTTTGCATCCATCTTCTTGTTCTTCGTGTCTGTGTCATCTAAGCAAAAAAAAAAAAAAAAAAGTTTATGTTTCCATCTTGTTACTGTCTCTAATCATATCAGTTTGTTAAAAAGAAAAAAAAAAGAAGAAAGAAATAGAGAAAAGAGTGATTAGTTGAAATTTGAAGGATCATTCAATTTTTGCCGCAGAAAAACAAATCTTGGTGAACCATAAGCAAACCACCTCGGAATCTATTTAAAACTTCATATTCAGTCTATTGGGGGTGGGATCGCATCATATATCAAAGTTGGGCCTATTCTGATATTATTTGCTTGAGGTTTTAATTCGAGGTTCAATTCTGCCGCAGAAACACTACTATTAGTGAGCCGTAAGAAAAACACCTTCGAATCAGTTGAAACTTCATATTATGTGTATTGGGGATGAGATCGCACCATATATTAAATTTGGGCATATTTTGATTCCGGCTTCTGGAGGTTTTAATTGGAGGATCAATTCTGCCGCAAACTGATCATACAAGGAGTTTGGGTACCTAGAAATAAGAGAACGACCTATAAATTGATTTTTGGTGATTTCACAGTATTTTAATAATAGAAATTAAATTCGAGGTCATTTGGATATCGGTTTCTTTAGGTTTCCCGAATTAGGTCTTGTTTTGTCGTAACGGGTCTGTTTGGTGTTATCTTTCAAAACTTGTTTTGTTTCTGTTGATTTCGTCCCTGCCATTATACTATCATCATATTTTGATATTTGGCTGTTGTTTGAGTCATTTTCATCACCCTCGCATTAGTTTGTTTTTCAATAAGTTCTGGTCCAAACAAAAGTCAGATTTGTATTCTCGAGTCTAAATCAATGTTCTTCATGCTATAAACTCTATTCTTGTCGTCGTCTTCTTGTTTTTTTCCCCTATCTGTGTCATGTATTCACTAAGGGAGAGGGAACAGAGGAGGATTGTAGATCAACGATGCGAAATACTAAGCCATGGTTTGGGGGTTCTAGAACGAGAAGTTGATAAGTGTAGAAGATTATTCTATGATCTTGAAGCTTCATGGGAAAAAGAGGTACAACGCCAAAAGGATGAAAGACGAAGGAGAGTCGCTGTGGTTATCATTCAAAAGTATGTACGCAAGTGGTTAGTACGGCGTGCTTATTTGAAATTCTTGTCAGTCACTACTTCTATACAGTGTTGTTGGAGAAAGGTGTTAGCAATAAGGGGATTCCGAAGGCTTAAACAAGAGGCTACTGAAGTCACCATTAATGCTGTTCAAGATTCGAGGGCGAATCTTCTTGAAGAGGGAGGGAATGATACGGTTCAGCCCTGTGATACGACCCAAGTAAGGTCAGATTCGGATTTTGGCGTAAAAAGCGCAACAGTCCAGGTCAATCGGAGTTCGAGAAGGCACCCAATACTGGTCAACAGAGGCTGTACGGATTTTGTTATTTACTTCCATTTGACTTGTGGACTTCCTATTTGATTAGGATTCTTTTCCTCCAAGGATGTGGGAGCTGGTTTTGGGAATTTCCTAGTTCCACAAGGATCTTTAATGAGGTGCAATATAATCTCCTAGTGTGGCAAGGATTCATTAATGTTTCAGAATCCTTTTCTTATAAGGATTCCTTATTCATCCTAGCTACACAAGGAAAGAAGGGCTGGTGGTATTTAATGACAAGTTACTTATTTTTATTATTTTCTTTAATGTTTGGGCTTAATTAATAGTTTGTTTTCAGCTAGGGATCCAAGGCTTGTTTGGATCAGGTCATGGGCTTTTCATTTTAGGGTTTTGGGCCAGTTTTTGAGTGGACCTCATATAAGTCCACATAAAGGGTCCATTAGGGTTAACTTTTCAAGAACTATTTAAACTCATGTAGGCCAAAATTTCGGCAGCTTTTGATGATTATTATTCTGAAATTTTCAGTTTTAACGTGTGAGAGTGATTCTTGCATTCTTCAGTTCTTGAACGAACTGAATCTGACTTATCGAAGATTAACTGGCTTCGTGGCGTCATTCTACTCATTCCAATAGTGTTGGTGCCTTGGGGCAGGTTTCCATTGTGTCGCACTCCATATCAGACCTATTTCGGCTTTCCGGGATCAGATCTCAATCTTGATTGTGGGTTGCGTGACCACGTGATCACGAGGTTCGCATCAGTTGGTATCAGAGCTAGGCTCCGAAACAAGGTCATATCATTCTGTTATTTTTTGTTTTTTTTTTTTAGTGTTCCCTTAAGTTTTTCAGTGTTTGCGTCCATCTTCTTGTTCTTCGTGTCTGTGTCATCTAAGCAAAAAAAAAAAAAAAAAAAGTTTATATTCCATCTTGTTACTGTCTCTAATCATATCAGTTTGTTAAAAAGAAAAAAAAAAAAGAAGAAAGAAATAGAGAAAAGAGTGATTAGTTGAAATTTGAAGGATCATTCAATTTTTGCCGCAGAAAAACAAATCTTGGTGAACCATAAGCAAACCACCTCGGAATCAATTTAAACTTCATATTCAGTCTATTGGGGGTGGGATCGCATCATATATCAAAGTTGGGCCTATTCTGATATTATTTGCTTGAGGTTTTAATTCGAGGTTCAATTCTGCCGCAGAAACACTACTATTAGTGAGCCGTAAGAAAAAACACCTTCGAATCAGTTGAAACTTCATATTATGTGTATTGGGGATGAGATCGCACCATATATTAAATTTGGGCATATTTTGATTCCGGCTTCTGGAGGTTTTAATTGGAGGATCAATTCTGCCGCAAACTGATCATACAAGGAGTTTGGGTACCTAGAAATTAGAGAACGACCTATAAATTGATTTTTGGTGATTTCACAGTATTTTAATAATAGAAATTAAATTCGAGGTCATTTGGATATCGGTTTCTTTAGGTTTCCCGAATTAGGTCTTGTTTTGTCGTAACGGGTCTGTTTGGTGTTATCTTTTCAAAACTTGTTTTGTTTCTGTTGATTTCGTCCCTGCCATTATACTAATCATCATATTTTGATATTTGGCTGTTGTTTGAGTCATTTTCATCACCCTCGCATTAGTTTTGTTTTTCAATAAGTTCTGGTCCAAACAAAAGTCAGATTTGTATTCTCGAGTCTAAATCAATGTTCTTCATGCTATAAAACTCTATTCTTGCCGTCGTCTTCTTGTTTTTTTCCCCTATCTGTGTCATGTATTCACTAAGGGAGAGGGAACAGAGGAGGATTGTAGATCAACGATGCGAAATACTAAGCCATGGTTTGGGGGTTCTAGAACGAGAAGTTGACAAGTGTAGAAGATTATTCTATGATCTTGAAGCTTCATGGGAAAAAGAGGTACAACGCCAAAAGGATGAAAGACGAAGGAGAGTCGCTGTGGTTATCATTCAAAAGTATGTACGCAAGTGGTTAGTACGGCGTGCTTATTTGAAATTCTTGTCAGTCACTACTTCTATACAGTGTTGTTGGAGAAAGGTGTTAGCAATAAGGGGATTCCGAAGGCTTAAACAAGAGGCTACTGAAGTCACCATTAATGCTGTTCAAGATTCGAGGGCGAATCTTCTTGAAGAGGGAGGGAATGATACGGTTCAGCCCTGTGATACGACCCAAGTAAGGTCAGATTCGGATTTTGGCGTAAAAAAAAAAGCGCAACAGTCCTTATGTGGTCATATCTTGGGTGCAGGTCAATCGGAGTTCGGTAAGGCACCCCAATACTGGTCAACAGAGGCTGTACGGATTTTGTTATTTACTTCCATTTGACTTGTGGACTTCCTATTTGATTAGGATTCTTTTCCTCCAAGGATGTGGGAGCTGGTTTTGGGAATTTCCTAGTTCCACAAGGATCTTTAATGAGGTGCAATATAATCTCCTAGTGTGGCAAGGATTCATTAATGTTTCAGAATCCTTTTCTTATAAGGATTCCTTATTCATCCTAGCTACACAAGGAAAGAAGGGCTGGTGGTATTTAATGACAAGTTACTTATTTTTATTATTTTCTTTAATGTTTGGGCTTAATTAATAGTTTGTTTTCAGCTAGGATCAAGGCTTGTTTGGATCAGGTCATGGGCTTTTCATTTTAGGGTTTTGGGCCAGTTTTGAGTGGACCTCATATAAGTCCACATAAAGGGTCCATTAGGGTTAACTTTTCAAGAACTATTTAAACTCATGTAGGCCAAAATTTCGGCAGCTTTGATGATTATTATTCTGAAATTTTCAGTTTTAAACGTGTGAGAGTGATTCTTGCATTCTTCAGTTCTTGAACGAACTGAATCTGACTTATCGAAGATTAACTGGCTTCGTGGGCGTCATTCTACTCATTCCAATAGTGTTGGTGCCTTGGGGCAGGTTTCCATTGTGTCGCACTCCATATCAGACCTATTTCGGCTTTCCGGGATCAGATCTCAATCTTGATTGTGGGTTGCGTGACCACGTGATCACGAGGTTCGCATCAGTTGGTATCAGAGCTAGGCTCCGAAACAAGGTCATATCATTCTGTTATTTTTGTTTTTTTTTTTTAGTGTTCCTTAAGTTTTTCAGTGTTTGCGTCCATCTTCTTGTTCTTCGTGTCTGTGTCATCTAAGCAAAAAAAAAAAAGTTTATATTCCATCTTGTTACTGTCTCTAATCATATCAGTTTGTTAAAAAGAAAAGAAAAAAAAAAAGAAGAAAAGAAATAGAGAAAAGAGTGATTAGTTGAAATTTGAAGACCATTCAATTTTGCCGCAGAAAAACAAATCTTGGTGAACCATAAGCAAACCACCTCGGAATCAATTTAAACTTCATATTCAGTCTATTGGGGGTGGGATCGCATCATATATCAAAGTTGGGCCTATTCTGATATTATTTGCTTGAGGTTTTAATTCGAGGTTCAATTCTGCCGCAGAAACACTACTATTAGTGAGCCGTAAGAAAAACACCTTCGAATCAGTTGAAACTTCATATTATGTGTATTGGGGATGAGATCGCACCATATATTAAATTTGGGCATATTTTGATTCCGGCTTCTGGAGGTTTTAATTGGAGGATCAATTCTGCCGCAAACTGATCATACAAGGAGTTTGGGTACCTAGAAATAAGAGAACGACCTATAAATTGATTTTTTGGTGATTTCACAGTATTTTAATAATAGAAATTAAATTCGAGGTCATTTGGATATCGGTTTCTTTAGGTTTCCGAATTAGGTCTTGTTTTTGTCGTAACGGGTCTGTTTGGTGTTATCTTTCAAAAACTTGTTTTGTTTCTGTTGATTTCGTCCCTGCCATTATACTATCATCATATTTTGATATTTGGCTGTTGTTTGAGTCATTTTCATCACCCTCGCATTAGTTTGTTTTTTCAATAAGTTCTGGTCCAACAAAAGTCAGATTTGTATTCTCGAGTCTAAATCAATGTTCTTCATGCTATAAACTCTATTCTTGCGTCGTCTTCTTTGTTTTTTTCCCCTATCTGTGTCATGTATTCACTAAGGGAGAGGGAACAGAGGAGGATTGTAGATCAACGATGCGAAATACTAAGCATGGTTTGGGGGTTCTAGAAC
>NC_133301.1:6587551-6675585 GCF_005239225.2 Populus alba | reverse complement strand
TATCTTACTACCTTGGGTTAAAATTGCAGGTCAATCGGAGTTCGGAAGGCACCCCAATACTGGTCAACAGAGGCTGTACGGATTTTGTTATTTACTTCCATTTGACTTGTGGACTTCCTATTTGATTAGGATTCTTTTCCTCCAAGGATGTGGGAGCTGGTTTTGGGAATTTCCTAGTTCCACAAGGATCTTTAATGAGTTTGCAATATAATCTCCTAGTGTGGCAAGGATTCATTAATGTTTCAGAATCCTTTTCTTATAAGGATTCCTTATTCATCCTAGCTACACAAGGAAAGAAGGGCTGGTGGTATTTAATGACAAGTTACTTATTTTTATTATTTTCTTTAATGTTTGGGCTTAATTAAATAGTTTGTTTTCAGCTAGGATCCAAGGCTTGTTTGGATCAGGTTATGGGCTTTTCAGTTTAGGGTTTTGGGCCAGTTTTGAGTGGACCTCATATAAGTCCACATAAGGGGTCCATTAGGGTTAACTTTTCAAGAACTATTTAAACTCATGTAAGCCACAATTTCGGCAGCTTTGATGATTATTATTCTGAAATTTTCAGTTTTAACGTGTGAGAGTGATTCTTGCATTCTTCAGTTCTTGAACGAACTGAATCTGACTTATCGAAGATTAACTGGCTTCGTGGCGTCATTCTACTCATTCCAATAGTGTTGGTGCCTTGGGGCAGGTTTCCATTGTGTCGCACTCATATCAGACCTATTTCGGCTTTCCGGGATCAGATCTCAATCTTGATTGTGGGTTGCGTGACCACGTGATCACGAGGTTCGCATCAGTTGGTATCAGAGCTAGGCTCCGAAACAAGGTCATATCATTCTGTTATTTTCGTTTTTTTTTTTAGTGTCCCTTAAGTTTTTCAGTGTTTGCATCCATCTTCTTGTTCATCGTGTCTGTGTCATCTAAGCAAAAAAAAAAAAAAAAAGTTTTATATTTCATCTTGTTACTGTCTCTAATCATACCAGTTTGTTAAAAAGAAAAAAAAATCAGAAAGAAATAGAGAAAAGGGTGATTAGTTGAAATTTGAAGGATCATTCAATTTTTGCCGCAAAAACACAAATCTTGGTGAACCATAAGCAAAACCACCTCGGAATCTATTTAAACTTCATATTCAGTCTATTGGGGGTGGGATCGCATTATATATCAAAGTTGGGCTTATTATGATATTATTTGCTTGAGGTTTTAATTCGAGTTTCAATTCTGCCGCAAAACACTACTCTTAGTGAACCCTAGGTAAAACACCTTGGAATCTATTGAAATTTCATATTCTGAGTATTGGGTATGCGATTGCACCATATATTAAATTTGGGCATATTTTGATTCCGGCTTTTGGAGGTTTTAATTGGAGGATCAATTCTGCCGCAAACTGATCATACAAGGAGTTTTGGGTACCTAGAAATTAAGAGAACGACCTATAAATTTATTTTTTGGTGATTTCATAGTATTTTAATAATACAAATTAAATTCGAGGTCATTTGGATATCGGTTTCTTTAGGTTTCCCGAATTAGGTCTTGTTTTGTCGTAACGGGTCTGTTTGGTGTTATCTTTCAAAACTTGTTTTGTTTCTGTTGATTTCGTTCCTGCCATTATACTATCATCATATTTTGATATTTGGCTGTTGTTTGAGTCATTTTCATCACCCTCGCATTAGTTTGTTTTTCGATAAGTTCTGGTCCAAACAAAAGTCAGATTTGTATTCTCGAGTCTAAATCAATGTTCTTCATGCTATAAACTCTATTCTTGTCGTCGTCTTCTTGTTTTTTTCCCCTATCTGTGTCATGTATTCACTAAGGGAGAGGGAACAGAGGAGGATTGTAGATCAACGATGCGAAATACTAAGCCATGGTTTGGGGGTTCTAGAACGAGAAGTTGACAAGTGTAGAAGATTATTCTATGATCTTGAAGCTTCATGGGAAAAAGAGGTACAACGCCAAAAGGATGAAAGACGAAGGAGAGTCGCTGTGGTTATCATTCAAAAGTATGTACGCAAGTGGTTAGTACGGCGTGCTTATTTGAAATTCTTGTCAGTCACTACTTCTATACAGTGTTGTTGGAGAAAGGTGTTAGCAATAAGGGGATTCCGAAGGCTTAAACAAGAGGCTACTGAAGTCACCATTAATGCTATTCAAGATTCGAGGGCGAATCTTCTTGAAGAGGGAGGGAATGATACGGTTCAGCCCTGTGATACGACCCAAGTAAGGTCAGATTCGGATTTTGGCGTAAAAAGCGCAACAATCCAGGTTTACGGCAACAGTCATAATTCTCAATCCGACCGTTGGATCGGGCTAATATTTTATGTGGACTCTCCAGACATATCTTACTACCTTGGGTTAAAATTGCAGGTCAATCGGAGTTCGGTAAGGCACCCCAATACTGGTCAACAGAGGCTGTACGGATTTTGTTATTTACTTCCATTTGACTTGTGGACTTCCTATTTGATTAGGATTCTTTCCTCCAAGGATGTGGGAGCTGGTTTTGGGAATTTCCTAGTTCCACAAGGATCTTTAATGAGTTGCAATATAATCTCCTAGTGTGGCAAGGATTCATTAATGTTTCAGAATCCTTTTCTTATAAGGATTCCTTATTCATCCTAGCTACACAAGGAAAGAAGGGCTGGTGGTATTTAATGACAAGTTACTTATTTTTATTATTTTCTTTAATGTTTGGGCTTAATTAAATAGTTTGTTTTCAGCTAGGGTCCAAGGCTTGTTTGGATCAGGTTATGGGCTTTTTCAGTTTAGGGTTTTGGGCCAGTTTTGAGTGGACCTCATATAAGTCCACATAAGGGGTCCATTAGGGTTAACTTTTCAAGAACTATTTAAACTCATGTAAGCCACAATTTCGGCAGCTTTGATGATTATTATTCTGAACTTTTCAGTTTTAACGTGTGAGAGTGATTCTTGCATTCTTCAGTTCTTGAACGAACTGAATCTGACTTATCGAAGATTAACTGGCTTCGTGGCGTCATTCTACTCATTCCAATAGTGTTGGTGCCTTGGGGCAGGTTTCCATTGTGTCGCACTCCTATCAGACCTGTTTCGGCTTTCCGGGATCAGATCTCAATCTTGATTGTGGGTTGCGTGACCACGTGATCACGAGGTTCGCATCAGTTGGTATCAGAGCTAGGCTCCGAAACAAGGTCATATCATTCTGTTTATTTTTCGTTTTTTTTTTTAGTGTCCCTTAAGTTTTTCAGTGTTTGCATCCATCTTCTTGTTTTTCGTGTCTGTGTCATCTAAGCAAAAAAAAAAAAAAGTTTTATGTTTCATCTTGTTACTGTCTCTAATCATATCAGTTTGTTAAAAAGAAAAAAAAAATCAGAAAGAAATAGAGAAAAGAGTGATTAGTTGAAATTTGAAGGATCATTCAATTTTTGCCGCAAAAACACAAATCTTGGTGAACCACAAGCAAACCACCTCGGAATCTATTTAAACTTCATATTCAGTCTATTTGGGGGTGGGATCGCATGATATATCAAAGTTGGGCTTATTCTGATATTATTTGCTTGAGGTTTTAATTCGAGTTTCAATTCTGCCGCAAAACACTACTCTTAGTGAACGCCTAGGTAAAACACCTTGGAATCTATTGAAACTTCATATTCTGAGTATTGGGGTATGCGATTGCACCATATATTAAATTTGGGCATATTTTGATTCCGGCTTCTGGAGGTTTTAATTGGAGGATCAATTCTGCCGCAAACTGATCATACAAGGAGTTTGGGTACCTAGAAATAGAGAACGACCTATAAATTGATTTTTTGGTGATTTCATAGTATTGTAATAATACAAATTAAATTCGAGGTCATTTGGATATCGGTTTCTTTAGGTTTCCCGAATTAGGTCTTGTTTTGTCGTAACGGGTCTGTTTGGTGTTATCTTTCAAAACTTGTTTTGTTTCTGTTGATTTCGTTCCTGCCATTATACTATCATCATATTTTTGATATTTGGCTGTTGTTTGAGTCATTTTCATCACCCTCGCATTAGTTTGTTTTTCGATAAGTTCTGGTCCAAACAAAAGTCAGATTTGTATTCTCGAGTCTAAATCAATGTTTCTTCATGCTATAAAACTCTATTCTTGTCGTCGTCTTCTTGTTTTTTTCCCCTATCTGTGTCATGTATTCACTAAGGGAGAGGGAACAGAGGAGGATTGTAGATCAACGATGCGAAATACTAAGCCATGGTTTGGGGGTTCTAGAACGAGAAGTTGACAAGTGTAGAAGATTATTCTATGATCTTGAAGCTTCATGGGAAAAAGAGGTACAACGCCAAAAAGGATGAAAGACGAAGGAGAGTCGCTGTGGTTATCATTCAAAAGTATGTACGCAAGTGGTTAGTACGGCGTGCTTATTTGAAATTCTTGTCAGTCACTACTTCTATACAGTGTTGTTGGAGAAAGGTGTTAGCAATAAGGGGATTCCGAAGGCTTAAACAAGAGGCTACTGAAGTCACCATTAATGCTATTCAAGATTCGAGGGCGAATCTTCTTGAAGAGGGAGGGAATGATACGGTTCAGCCCTGTGATACGACCCAAGTAAGGTCAGATTCGGATTTTGGCGTAAAAAGCGCAACAATCCAGGTTTACGGCAACAGTCATAATTCTCAATCCGACCGTTGGATCGGGCTAATATTTTATGTGGACTCTCCAGACATATCTTACTACCTTGGGTTAAAATTGCAGGTCAATCGGAGTTCGGTAAGGCACCCCAATACTGGTCAACAGAGGCTGTACGGATTTTGTTATTTACTTCCATTTGACTTGTGGACTTCCTATTTGATTAGGATTCTTTTCCTCCAAGGATGTGGGAGCTGGTTTTGGGAATTTCCTAGTTCCACAAGGATCTTTAATGAGTTGCAATATAATCTCCTAGTGTGGCAAGGATTCATTAATGTTTCAGAATCCTTTTCTTATAAGGATTCCTTATTCATCCTAGCTACACAAGGAAAGAAGGGCTGGTGGTATTTAATGACAAGTCACTTATTTTTATTATTTTCTTTAATGTTTGGGCTTAATTAAAACTTTGTTTTGAGCTAGGGTCCAAGGCTTGTTTGGATCAGGTTATGGGCTTTTCAGTTTAGGGTTTTGGGCCAGTTTTGAGTGGACCTCATATAAGTCCACATAAGGGTCCATTAGGGTTAACTTTTCAAGAACTATTTAAACTCATGTAAGCCACAATTTCGGCAGCTTTGATGATTATTATTCTGAACTTTTCAGTTTTAACGTGTGAGAGTGATTCTTGCATTCTTCAGTTCTTGAACGAACTGAATCTGACTTATCGAAGATTAACTGGCTTCGTGGCGTCATTCTACTCATTCCAATAGTGTTGTGGTGCCTTGGGGCAGGTTTCCATTGTGTCGCACTCATATCAGACCTGTTTCGGCTTTCCGGGATCAGATCTCAATCTTGATTGTGGGTTGCGTAACCACGTGATCACGAGGTTCGCATCAGTTGGTATCAGAGCTAGGCTCCGAAACAAGGTCATATCATTCTGTTATTTTCGTTTTTTTTTTTAGTGTCCCTTAAGTTTTTCAGTGTTTGCATCCACCTTCTTGTTTTTCGTGTCTGTGTCATCTAAGCAACAAAAAAAAAAAAAGTTTATGTTTCATCTTGTTACTGTCTCTAATCATATCAGTTTGTTAAAAAGAAAAAAAAAAATCAGAAAAGAAATAGAGAAAAGAGTGATTAGTTGAAATTTGAAGGATCATTCAATTTTTGCCGCAAAAACACAAATCTTGGTGAACCACAAGCAAACCACCTCGGAATCTATTTAAACTTCATATTCAGGTCTATTGGGGGTGGGATCGCATGATATATCAAAGTTGGGCTTATTCTGATATTATTTGCTTGAGGTTTTAATTCGAGTTTCAATTCTGCCGCAAAACACTACTCTTAGTGAACCCTAGGTAAACACCTTGGAATCTATTGAAACTTCATATTCTGAGTATTGGGTATGCGATTGCACCATATATTAAATTTGGGCATATTTCGATTCCGGCTTCTGGAGGTTTTAATTGGAGGATCAATTCTGCCGCAAACTGATCATACAAGGAGTTTGGGTACCTAGAAATTAGAGAACGACCTATAAATTGATTTTTTGGTGATTTCATAGTATTGTAATAATACAAATTAAATTCGAGGTCATTTGGATATCGGTTTCTTTAGGTTTCCCGAATTAGGTCTTGTTTTGTCGTAACGGGTCTGTTTTGGTGTTATCTTTCAAAACTTGTTTTGTTTCTGTTGATTTCGTTCCTGCCATTATACTATCATCATATTTTGATATTTGGCTGTTGTTTGAGTCATTTTCATCACCCTCGCATTAGTTTTGTTTTTCGATAAGTTCTGGTCCAAACAAAAGTCAGATTTGTATTCTCGAGTCTAAATCAATGTTCTTCATGCTATAAAACTCTATTCTTGTCGTCGTCTTCTTGTTTTTTTCCCCTATCTGTGTCATGTATTCACTAAGGGAGAGGGAACAGAGGAGGATTGTAGATCAACGATGCGAAATACTAAGCCATGGTTTGGGGGTTCTAGAACGAGAAGTTGACAAGTGTAGAAGATTATTCTATGATCTTGAAGCTTCATGGGAAAAAGAGGTACAACGCCAAAAGGATGAAAGACGAAGGAGAGTCGCTGTGGTTATCATTCAAAAGTATGTACGCAAGTGGTTAGTACGGCGTGCTTATTTGAAATTCTTGTCAGTCACTACTTCTATACAGTGTTGTTGGAGAAAGGTGTTAGCAATAAGGGGATTCCGAAGGCTTAAACAAGAGGCTACTGAAGTCACCATTAATGCTATTCAAGATTCGAGGGCGAATCTTCTTGAAGAGGGAGGGAATGATACGGTTCAGCCCTGTGATACGACCCAAGTAAGGTCAGATTCGGATTTTGGCGTAAAAAGCGCAACAATCCAGGTTTACGGCAACAGTCATAATTCTCAATCCGACCGTTGGATCGGGCTAATATTTTATGTGGACTCTCCAGACATATCTTACTACCTTGGGTTAAAATTGCAGGTCAATCGGAGTTCGGTAAGGCACCCCAATACTGGTCAACAGAGGCTGTACGGATTTTGTTATTTACTTCCATTTGACTTGTGGACTTCCTATTTGATTAGGATTCTTTTCCTCCAAGGATGTGGGAGCTGGTTTTGGGAATTTCCTAGTTCCACAAGGATCTTTAATGAGTTGCAATATAATCTCCTAGTGTGGCAAGGATTCATTAATGTTTCAGAATCATTTTCTTATAAGGATTCCTTATTCATCCTAGCTACACAAGGAAAGAAGGGCTGGTGGTATTTAATGACAAGTCACTTATTTTTATTATTTTCTTTAATGTTTGGGCTTAATTAAAACTTTGTTTTGAGCTAGGGTCCAAGGCTTGTTTGGATCAGGTTATGGGCTTTTCAGTTTAGGGTTTTGGGCCAGTTTTGAGTGGACCTCATATAAGTCCACATAAGGGGTCCATTAGGGTTAACTTTTCAAGAACTATTTAAACTCATGTAAGCCACAATTTCGGCAGCTTTGATGATTATTATTCTGAACTTTTCAGTTTTAACGTGTGAGAGTGATTCTTGCATTCTTCAGTTCTTGAACGAACTGAATCTGACTTATCGAAGATTAACTGGCTTCGTGGCGTCATTCTACTCATTCCAATAGTGTTGGTGCCTTGGGGCAGGTTTCCATTGTGTCGCACTCCTATCAGACCTGTTTCGGCTTTCCGGGATCAGATCTCAATCTTGATTGTGGGTTGCGTAACCACGTGATCACGAGGTTCGCATCAGTTGGTATCAGAGCTAGGCTCCGAAACAAGGTCATATCATTCTGTTATTTTCGTTTTTTTTTTTAGTGTCCCTTAAGTTTTTCAGTGTTTGCATCCACCTTCTTGTTTTTCGTGTCTGTGTCATCTAAGCAAAAAAAAAAAAAAAGTTTATGTTTCATCTTGTTACTGTCTCTAATCATATCAGTTTGTTAAAAAGAAAAAAAAAATCAGAAAGAAATAGAGAAAAGAGTGATTAGTTGAAATTTGAAGGATCATTCAATTTTTGCCGCAAAAACACAAATCTTGGTGAACCACAAGCAAACCACCTCGGAATCTATTTAAACTTCATATTCAGTCTATTGGGGGTGGGATCGCATGATATATCAAAGTTGGGCTTATTCTGATATTATTTGCTTGAGGTTTTAATTCGAGTTTCAATTCTGCCGCAAAACACTACTCTTAGTGAACCCTAGGTAAAACACCTTGGAATCTATTGAAACTTCATATTCTGAGTATTGGGTATGCGATTGCACCATATATTAAATTTGGGCATATTTCGATTCCGGCTTCTGGAGGTTTTAATTGGAGGATCAATTCTGCCGCAAACTGATCATACAAGGAGTTTGGGTACCTAGAAATTAGAGAACGACCTATAAATTGATTTTTGGTGATTTCATAGTATTGTAATAATACAAATTAAATTCGAGGTCATTTGGATATCGGTTTCTTTAGGTTTCCCGAATTAGGTCTTGTTTTGTCGTAACGGGTCTGTTTGGTGTTATCTTTCAAAACTTGTTTTGTTTCTGTTGATTTCGTTCCTGCCATTATACTATCATCATATTTTGATATTTGGCTGTTGTTTGAGTCATTTTCATCACCCTCGCATTAGTTTGTTTTTCGATAAGTTCTGGTCCAAACAAAAGTCAGATTTGTATTCTCGAGTCTAAATCAATGTTCTTCATGCTATAAAAACTCTATTCTTGTCGTCGTCTTCTTGTTTTTTTCCCCTATCTGTGTCATGTATTCACTAAGGGAGAGGGAACAGAGGAGGATTGTAGATCAACGATGCGAAATACTAAGCCATGGTTTGGGGGTTCTAGAACGAGAAGTTGACAAGTGTAGAAGATTATTCTATGATCTTGAAGCTTCATGGGAAAAAGAGGTACAACGCCAAAAGGATGAAAGACGAAGGAGAGTCGCTGTGGTTATCATTCAAAAGTATGTACGCAAGTGGTTAGTACGGCGTGCTTATTTGAAATTCTTGTCAGTCACTACTTCTATACAGTGTTGTTGGAGAAAGGTGTTAGCAATAAGGGGATTCCGAAGGCTTAAACAAGAGGCTACTGAAGTCACCATTAATGCTATTCAAGATTCGAGGGCGAATCTTCTTGAAGAGGGAGGGAATGATACGGTTCAGCCCTGTGATACGACCCAAGTAAGGTCAGATTCGGATTTTGGCGTAAAAAGCGCAACAATCCAGGTTTACGGCAACAGTCATAATTCTCAATCCGACCGTTGGATCGGGCTAATATTTTATGTGGACTCTCCAGACATATCTTACTACCTTGGGTTAAAATTGCAGGTCAATCGGAGTTCGGTAAGGCACCCCAATACTGGTCAACAGAGGCTGTACGGATTTTGTTATTTACTTCCATTTGACTTGTGGACTTCCTATTTGATTAGGATTCTTTTCCTCCAAGGATGTGGGAGCTGGTTTTGGGAATTTCCTAGTTCCACAAGGATCTTTAATGAGTTGCAATATAATCTCCTAGTGTGGCAAGGATTCATTAATGTTTCAGAATCATTTTCTTATAAGGATTCCTTATTCATCCTAGCTACACAAGGAAAGAAGGGCTGGTGGTATTTAATGACAAGTCACTTATTTTTATTATTTTCTTTAATGTTTGGGCTTAATTAAAACTTTGTTTTGAGCTAGGGTCCAAGGCTTGTTTGGATCAGGTTATGGGCTTTTCAGTTTAGGGTTTTGGGCCAGTTTTGAGTGGACCTCATATAAGTCCACATAAGGGGTCCATTAGGGTTAACTTTTCAAGAACTATTTAAACTCATGTAAGCCACAATTTCGGCAGCTTTGATGATTATTATTCTGAACTTTTCAGTTTTAACGTGTGAGAGTGATTCTTGCATTCTTCAGTTCTTGAACGAACTGAATCTGACTTATCGAAGATTAACTGGCTTCGTGGCGTCATTCTACTCATTCCAATAGTGTTGGTGCCTTGGGGCAGGTTTCCATTGTGTCGCACTCCTATCAGACCTGTTTCGGCTTTCCGGGATCAGATCTCAATCTTGATTGTGGGTTGCGTAACCACGTGATCACGAGGTTCGCATCAGTTGGTATCAGAGCTAGGCTCCGAAACAAGGTCATATCATTCTGTTATTTTCGTTTTTTTTTTAGTGTCCCTTAAGTTTTTCAGTGTTTGCATCCACCTTCTTGTTTTTCGTGTCTGTGTCATCTAAGCAAAAAAAAAAAAAGTTTATGTTTCATCTTGTTACTGTCTCTAATCATATCAGTTTGTTAAAAAGAAAAAAAAAATCAGAAAGAAATAGAGAAAAGAGTGATTAGTTGAAATTTGAAGGATCATTCAATTGTGGACGAAACGAAGACACGAAATAAAACAGAAGCGAATGTTAAGAAAACAATTACTTGACTCCTAGATAATCAAAATATAGCAGAAACAAAATTATTTGGACAAAACTAAACAGCAAAGATCATGTTTTGAAACTTGAGGCAAATCTAACCTATTACGCAATTTTACATAACAGAATTGAAACCCGGACCAAACGATCTCGAAATGACCTCAAATTCAATATTTAGTATTACAATACTATGAAAACACCAAAAATCAATTTATAGGTCGTTCTATAATGTCTAGGTACCCAAACCCCTTGTATGATCAGTTTGCGGCAGAATTGAACCTCCAATTAAAACCTCCAGAAACCGATATCAAAATAATCCCAAATTTAATATGTTGTGCGATCGCACACCCAGTACTCAGAATATGAAGTTTCAATAGATTCCAAGGTGTTTTACCTAAGGTTCACTAAGAGTAGTGTTTTGCGGCAGAATTGAAACTCGAATTAAAACCTCAAGCAAATAATATCAGAATACGCCCAACTTTGATATATCATGCGATCCCACCCCCAATTGACTGAATATGAAGTTTAAATTGATTCTGAGGTGGTTTGCTTATGGTTCACCAAGATTTGTGTTTCTGCGGCAAAAATTGAATGATCCTTCAAATTTCAACTAATCACTCTTTTCTCTATTTCTTTCTGATTTTTTTTTTCTTTTTAACAAACTGATATGATTAGAGACAGTAACAAGATGAAATATAAACTTTTTTTTTTTTGCTTAGATGACACAGACACGAAGAACAAGAAGATGGATGCAAACACTGAAAAACTTAAGGGACACTAAAAAAAAACGAAAATAACAGAATGATATGACCTTGTTTCGGAGCCTAGCTCTGATACCAACTGATGCGAACCTTGTGATCACGTGGTCACGCAACCCACAATCAAGATTGAGATCTGATCCCGGAAAGCCGAAAGAGGTCTGATATGAGTGTGACACAATGGAAACCTGCCCTAAGGCACCAACACCATTGGAATGAGTAGAATGACGCCACGAAGCCAGTTAATCTTCGATAAGTCAGATTCAGTTCGTTCAAGAACTGAAGAATGCAAGAATCACTCTCACACGTTAAAACTGAAAAGTTCAGAATAATAATCATCAAAGGTGCCGAAATTTTGGCCTACATGAGTTTAAATAGTTCTTGAAAAGTTAACCCTAATGGACCCTTTATGTGGACTTATATGAGGTGCACTCAAAACTGGCCCAAAACCCTAAAATGAAAAGCCCATAACTTAATCCAAACAAGCCTTGGATCCTAGCTTAAAACAAAGTATGAATTAAACCCAAACAAGCCTTGGGCTGTAGCTAACAAAATAAAATAAAGCCCTTATCTCATGGCCCAAATAAGGTTGTATTGGACCCCTCTTGCACATGGATAAGATGTACTAGGATCTCCTCTTGATACTCCAATGGACCTTGCAATTCTGACTTGGTGGAAACCTTCAAAACCAATGCATTCAATGCGTCTTTCAATGTCTTTGTCTTGGACCGAGTCATTGGTCCATTTGGAACATGTAATGGGTCCTTGCTGGTGTTTCTGGGCTGGTCTGCATCAGGTTTCTATAGTCTAGAGTTATTATAAATAAAGGTATAACCAAACATGTAAGGGGTAGACAATTTAGATGAATAAAACTTTTTGTTTGTCGCACTTATTGTTTGTTGGTGGGATAATCTCCCTTTCTTGGTTCTCTAAAGAACTGAAAATGACTTATCGAATAACAACTGGCTTTGTGGCGTCATCCTTATACTTCTTATTTGTGAATCAATATTAGTCAGGTGGGGGTTTTTTGTTTCTAATAGTGTTGGTGCCTGGGTACAAGTTATCTTTATGTCACACTCCTATCAAACTTGATTTACTTGGCTTTCAGGAATTGGTGTCTTTGCATGTGGGTTGCGTGACCACATGATCACAAGGTTCACATCATTAAGGTAATCTGGGATTTGCTTACACCGAAATAGATAAGTGAGGTAAGGAGTTTTCATGAATTTGGTAGTTTTTATCGAAGGTTTATGAAGGATTTTAATACTATTGTTGCACCTTTAATTGAAATTGTGAAAAAGTATGTTGGATTTAAATGGAATGATGAACAAGGCTTTTAATTTTTTGAAAGATAAACTTTGTTCGGTGCCTGTTTTAGCTTTGCCAAACTTTACAAGACCTTTTAAAGTTGAATGTGATGCTTCAAGTATAGGTATAAGAGATTAATGTAGGATAGGAGGCCTATTGTGTATTTCAGCAAAAAACTTAATGGGGCAGCTTTGAATTACCCTACATAGACAAGGAGCTCCATACCTTGGTAAGAACTTTAGAATCGTGGCAGCATCACCTATCGCCAAAGGAGTTTGTGATACATTCAGATCATGAATCATTGAAGCACTTGAAAGGGCAAGGTAAGTTGAGTAGGACATGTTAAATGGGTTGAATTTATTGAAACATTTATGTATACGATCAAGTATAAGCAAGGAAAAGAAAACATTATTGATACACTTTCGTGTAATTTATTAAAAAATTTTATCTACTTTGGATGCTAGATTTCTGGGATTTGAACACATAAAAGAATTGTACAAGGATGATAGTGATTTTGCTAATGTTTACAATGCTTGCAACAAAACTTTAGCTTTTGGGAAGTTCTATAGACTTTATGGATATTAGTTTAAAGAGAGTTGTTTGCGTGTTCTATTAAGTTCTATGCGTGAATTGTTTGTACGTGAAGCACTTGGAGGCAAGTTGATGGGCATTTTAGTGTTGTTAAGACTTTGGATGTGTTGCATGAACATTTTTATTGGCCTTAAATGAAAAAAGATGTGCAACGCAATGTGAGAAATGCATAACTTGTAGGAAAGCAAAGTTTAGAACTCAACCACATGGCTTGTATATCCCTTTGCATGTACCTAAGGAACCATGTGTAGACATTTCGATAGACTTTGTCTTAGGTTTACTTAGGTCAAAATGGGGCAGAGATTCATTTTTTGTAGTTGTTGATAGGTTTTCAAAGATGCAAGTACATTGCTGATTTGTTCTTTAAGGAGATAGTACAGCTTCACGAGGTCCCTAAGAGTTTTGTGTCTGATAAAGATGTTAAGTTAACTATTTTTGGAAGGTGTTAAGGGACAAATTGGGTACTAAAATGTTTTTTTCAACTACTTATCACCCCTAAACAGATGGATAAACCAAAGTAGTTAATAGGACCTTAGCACAACTTCTGTGTGCTATCATTCAAAAGAACTTAAAGAATTGGGAAGATTGTTTGTCATTTATAGAGTTTGCATACAATCATAGTGTGCTGAATTTTTGCCATTTAAAATTGTGTATGGATTTAACCCTTTAACTCCCATGAATTTGATTATTTTTTTTCTATTTATGAAAGGGTTAGTTTGGATGGTATTCGTAAACCATAGGTGGTGAAGACACTCCATGAGAGTGTGCGACAACATATTGAGAAGAGGAATCGTGTGTATGCGACCAAAGCCAATAAAGGGCACAATCATGTTGCCTTTCAGCCCGATGATTGGGTTTGGGTGCATATGAGAGTGTGCGGCAATAGATTGAAAAGAGGAATCGTGTGTATGGGACCAAAGCCAATAAGGGGCACAATAGTCTTTTAGCTCGACAATTGGGTTTGGGTGCATATGTGCAAGGAGAGATTTCTGGCCCATAGAAAACCAAAACTACAACCACAAGGAGATGGACCATTTTCAATTAAGCCAAACCCTTTCCTCTCCCACAGAAGTAGAGCCACTAACACCTTTCTCTTTTGACAATAACCAGGACCTCCATCTCTTCATTTTTCATCACTTTAGTTACTTAAAAACACTTGAAACCATAAAACCATAACAAAACATACAAGATAACCTTTCTCTCCTCACGACCTCTTCCTATCATTAGCCACTCCTCAATAGCTTCACCATCAGCAAAACAGTAACCAAGACAACACAACAACTTCCTCTCACTTCTCTTTTCTTTGTGGTAGCATTACCAGCCTCTCATCACCCACTAAGGCAACAATGACAGCAACATTGCCTCCTTTCATTAAACTCACAAAATAGCTCATGGTCTCTTCTCTCTCAACTAACTAAAACAATAACCACCATTAATTATCTCCACCATCCACGATAACTTCCTTACTTCTCTTAGCACCATCTACTTCCTTTGCGCCCTTTTTCTATTGTTGGTTGTTGAAACAACCAAAAAGTAAAAAAAAAAAAAAAAAAAAACTGAGAAAGAGACCTATGAAGAGAAAACAAAAAAAAACATCAATTGTTTCTTACATTTTATTCCTTTTCACAGGTGACAATGATATTCACCAAAAACACAAGAAGAAAAGGGACAAAATGTCGTTGAGATCCACCTATTTTTGTCTCTACTAGTGTTGGCGACATGTGGCTCTACCCGTTGCCACTATTTTGCTGGTCCAAAATCTTTCTTTGTGCTTTTTGAGTTCCCAACAATCTCTCCAACCTCTTTCCAACCTTTGAAAGGCGCTTTTCACAAGTTTTTGAATTTTGTGTGTGTTTTAAAATTATTGCTAAATTTTAAATTTATATAGTTTGTAAACATGTAATTGTGGGGTGTGTGAATATAATATTGTAAAAAAAAATTGTGTCTATGCATAACATTTTCTTTTTATTAGTTTTTATTTATTTATTTTGCATTAATAAATGGTAAAAAAGGTGCAAAATATAAAACATTTTAATTAACAAAATGTTTTAATTACATATGGTCAAATTCTAAAAATTTCCATGCATATTTTCTAAAACCAAATTGTATTTTTTTTTATCATGTTTTAAAAAATACGAAATGGATATTGTAACTTGTTTATGATCATCTATTAGAATTTGACCAAAATATCTAAAATCTCATAACAATTATTTTGTTTAATATTAAAAGTGTTAGGATTTAGCTGTAGAATTTTATATTTGGGGGTATGAACTTACATTATAAAGTGTATCCCCGAGTATTAAAGGTACAAAATAGAAAATAAATGTGATGCTAAATTTGAGCCGTAGAACGATTAATATTTAACCTAATAAAATAGAGACTTCCTTACAAAGGTAGATCTGTCTTAAATTTGGATAAGACCAACAAATAGAAACATAACCTAGAAAAATAATCAATCAACAATGCAACTTACCCTAGGTTGGGTGCACTAAGGATGATGTGTTTTTTCCTTGCACAACTAATCCTCTTACCCAAACTCTTGTAGACTATTAGGTTTTCTAAGGATCATAATATTAGATGATGACTCCTAAACTCTCTAATCATAATTTTATGATTAAATTCAAATACCATTGGTTTCCAAGAGACAACTTTGCCATTTGAGGTCCTACACTTCATGACAACTGTAAAAGATGGTTTTGACCTTGACATACTGATTTTGATCAATTTTAACCCAGCAAACCTGGTTTTGACCTAAAAATGATTTTTTTTAGCCAGTCTTGATGGAAATCTTAATTTTTGATTTGGCAACTTAGTTGTTGTTGTTGTTTTTTTTTTTTTTTTTAATTCTTCTTACAAAAAATCATTTTTTTAGGTTTGGAAAATAAATATTATTTCTTCTTTAGATTACAATACCAAAAATGATTTACAACAACAATAGTCAATAATAATATTATTCAATTATTTCAACTACCACAATTGACTCGTAACTTCAACACCACTACAATCCCACTAACATTACATCATCACTTTGTTGTTGTCATCACCATCATTTTCCCATCATTGCAACACATTATTTTCCTTCCTAACCTATAAATATTTTTTTTTATTTGTAAATATTTAAATCAAAATATATAACGTCTTTCATAGTGGAGTTAAGTTAAGAATCACTTCAATGATAACCTCCCCCTTAACAAAAAGTTCAATAATAAGTAAGATATATTTGTTAATTATACTTTATGGAATAAAAATTGTCTCTTCTTCATAAAATATCCAAATATAAAATTATGATTGTCTACAACTCTAATTATCAAGAACATATATATAAAAAATACAAAAATATATTTCTTAAATATGTTATAAAATCTTATTTATAATTTTGCTCATCCCATTATTCACCTTAAATGGACTTTTAGCCATTTAATCTTTGAAAGACAAGGATACGCGGATGCAGATCCCGCTAGATCAAACGACGAGCAATAGCATACAGCGCCGTGGCCTTAACAATTTAGATCTGTCAGCAGTCATCAGAACCCAAACACCAGTTTCCTCCCTCCCTATTCTAGATTAAAAAAAACAAAAAAAAAGAAAAAATCGGACTTTTCGATGAGCTTTGTGGTAAAAAAGTGTAGCTCAATAGATCTGCAATTTCCTTTGTAAAAAAGTTTAAAACCCTAAATTCATCTTCTAATGGAGATAACAGAAAACGGACAAGAGACCTCATCGACGGTTACGAGTCTTCTTCTCCTTCACTCTCGATCGCCTCCACAACTATTAAGAAAGCTATTTGGGAAAGCTAACTGAGATTATGTTATTATTAGTGGTTGAAAAAGGAACCAGAGTTACTTCGGGTAGATTCAGAGAGAATTCAGAAGCAAATGCAGGAGGTAGCGGTAGGGAATAACCGCACCTTTATTTCCTGCTGTTGATGCTTTGCTTGCTATTCGACACCAAGTTTCCTCCATGGATGAAGAATCTCAAACTTAGATTAATACAGAGAGAGACGCGGATGAATGAAAAATATTTCTTTTATTTTTCATTAACAGGTAGTATGTACATTGTGTATATTTAAACACAAACGTTTATAACTGCATCCTATACTTTAGCTATTCAAAACTCAAAAATATTATCACAATTGTAATAGAGTTGTTGCTGTAGGATATTAGGGATAGTCATCATGTTTTGACTGAATTTATCTTAGGATCATATTTATCTTCAACAGGATTAGAGTTATCTCCAACACGCCCCCTTAACCAAATGGGCAAATCTTGAACATGAAGGTTGTTGCGCAGAAGCTGAAAACGAGCAGAGGATAAAGACTTGGTCAGTAAATCAGCAAGTTGCTGCTTTGTAGAGAGAAATGAGACCTGAAGTTTATTTGCCAAGACTTGATCTCGTACATAGTGAAAATCTATTTCAATATGTTTAGTTCTTGCATGGAAGATTGGATTAGAGGACAAATATATTGCACCAATGTTATCGCACCAATATTATCACACCATAACTGTGGACTGGTTGGCAAAGGGAACTGTAGATCATGGAGAATGGATTGGATCCAATGTAATTCAGTTGATGTGTTGGATAGTGATTTGTATTCCGACTCAGTACTGCTGCGAGCAATAGTTTGTTGTTGTTTACAACTCCAATTGATAAGATTAGAGCCATGGAAAATACAGTATGCCCCAATACTACACCTGTCATCTTTATCGGCAGCTCAGTCGGCATCACTGTATGCATGGAGAGAATGATCTGATAGACTTGTGAAATGAAGGCCATAATCCACTGTATCCGGGCAAGTGAAACCCAAGTAGTGTAAAGCACCAACTGTGCTTCTATAAAGTTGTGGATCAGAAAAATCTACACCTTCAAACTTAGATAAGTGGCAAGTTGTACTCATAGGAGTTGTACATGGCCTGGCTTTGTGCATATTAATTTTCTGTAATAAATTAGCAACATACTTTCGTTGAGTGAGAAAGAGATCAAGCCCTTTAAACAATGCTTCTACACCAAGAAAAAATGACAGGATGCCTAAGTCTTTGACAGGGAAGATTTCACCAAGCCACTGGATGAAGGTATTAATTTCAATTGAAGAGGATCCAGTGATGATGATATCATCAACATATGTAAGGATGAAGATAGAGTAGGTGAGCTGATGAAGTGTGAATAAAGATGTATCTGCTTTAGAACCAACAAATCCCAGCTGCTGCAATGTTTCTGTTAAGCGAGAAAACTAGGCCGCGGTGCTTGTTTAAGACCATATAAGCTCTTCTTAAGGCGACACACATGATGAGGAAAGTTAGGATGAATATAGCCTTGAGGTTGTTGCATATAAATTTCCTCCTGAAGTTGGCCATGTAAGAATGCATTTTGTATATCTATCTGACGAATGGTCCACTGTCGTGTAATTGCGAAAGACAATACCAAGCATATAGTATTTGCTATAACCACTGGACTAAAAGTGATGCGAACCTCCCCCTTAACAAAAAGTTCAATAATAAGTAAGATATATTTGTTAATTATACTTTATGGAATAAAAATTGTCTCTTCTTCATAAAATATCCAAATATAAAATTATGATTGTCTACAACTCTAATTATCAAGAACATATATATAAAAAATACAAAAAAATATATTTCTTAAATATGTTATAAAATCTTATTTATAATTTTGCTCATCCCATTATTCACCTTAAATGGACTTTTAGCCATTTAATCTTTGAAAGACAAGGATACGCGGATGCAGATCCCGCTAGATCAAACGACGAGCAATAGCATACAGCGCCGTGGCCTTAACAATTTAGATCTGTCAGCAGTCATCGGAACCCAAACACCAGTTTCCTCCCTCCCTATTCTAGATTAAAAAAAACAAAAAAAAAAGAAAAAAATCGGACTTTTCGATGAGCTTTGTGGTAAAAAAGTGTAGCTCAATAGATCTGCAATTTCCTTTGTAAAAAAGTTTAAAACCCTAAATTCATCTTCTAATGGAGATAACAGAAAACGGACAAGAGACCTCATCGACGGTTACGAGTCTTCTTCTCCTTCACTCTCGATCGCCTCCACAACTATTAAGAAAGCTATTTGGGAAAGCTAACTGAGATTATGTTATTATTAGTGGTTGAAAAAGGAACCAGAGTTTACTTCGGGTAGATTCAGAGAGAATTCAGAAGCAAATGCAGGAGGTAGCGGTAGGGAATAACCGCACCTTTATTTCCTGCTGTTGATGCTTTGCTTGCTATTCGACACCAAGTTTCCTCCATGGATGAAGAATCTCAAACTTAGATTAATACAGAGAGAGACGCGGATGAATGAAAAATATTTCTTTTATTTTTCATTAACAGGTAGTATGTACATTGTGTATATTTTAAACACAAACGTTTATAACTGCATCCTATACTTTAGCTATTCAAAACTCAAAAATATTATCACAATTGTAATAGAGTTGTTGCTGTAGGATATTAGGGATAGTCATCATGTTTTGACTGAATTTATCTTAGGATCATATTTATCTTCAACAGGATTAGAGTTATCTCCAACACGCCCCCTTAACCAAATGGGCAAATCTTGAACATGAAGGTTGTTGCGCAGAAGCTGAAAACGAGCAGAGGATAAAGACTTGGTCAGTAAATCAGCAAGTTGCTGCTTTGTAGAGAGAAATGAGACCTGAAGTTTATTTGCCAAGACTTGATCTCGTACATAGTGAAAATCTATTTCAATATGTTTAGTTCTTGCATGGAAGATTGGATTAGAGGACAAATATATTGCACCAATATTATCGCACCAATATTATCACACCATAACTGTGGACTGGTTGGCAAAGGGAACTGTAGATCATGGAGAATGGATTGGATCCAATGTAATTCAGTTGCTGTGTTGGATAGTGATTTGTATTCCGACTCAGTACTGCTGCGAGCAATAGTTTGTTGTTGTTTACAACTCCAATTGATAAGATTAGAGCCATGGAAAATACAGTATGCCCCAATACTACACCTGTCATCTTTATCGGCAGCTCAGTCGGCATCACTGTATGCATGGAGAGAATGATCTGATAGACTTGTGAAATGAAGGCCATAATCCACTGTATCCGGGCAAGTGAAACCCAAGTAGTGTAAAGCACCAACTGTGCTTCTATAAAGTTGTGGATCAGAAAAATCTACACCTTCAAACTTAGATAAGTGGCAAGTTGTACTCATAGGAGTTGTACATGGCCTGGCTTTGTGCATATTAATTTTCTGTAATAAATTAGCAACATACTTTCGTTGAGTGAGAAAGAGATCAAGCCCTTTAAACAATGCTTCTACACCAAGAAAAAATGACAGGATGCCTAAGTCTTTGACAGGGAAGATTTCACCAAGCCACTGGATGAAGGTATTAATTTCAATTGAAGAGGATCCAGTGATGATGATATCATCAACATATGTAAGGATGAAGATAGAGTAGGTGAGCTGATGAAGTGTGAATAAAGATGTATCTGCTTTAGAACCAACAAATCCCAGCTGCTGCAATGTTTCTGTTAAGCGAGAAAACTAGGCTCGCGGTGCTTGTTTAAGACCATATAAGCTCTTCTTAAGGCGACACACATGATGAGGAAAGTTAGGATGAATATAGCCTTGAGGTTGTTGCATATAAATTTCCTCCTGAAGTTGGCCATGTAAGAATGCATTTTGTATATCTATCTGACGAATGGTCCACTGTCGTGTAATTGCGAAAGACAATACCAAGCATATAGTATTTGCTATAACCACTGGACTAAAAGTGATGCGAACCTCGTGATCACGTGGTCACGCAACCCACAATCAAGATTGAGATCTGATCCCGGAAAGCCGAAATAGGTCTGATATGAGTGTGACACAATGGAAACCTGCCCCAAGGCACCAACACTATTGGAATGAGTAGAATGACGCCACGAAGCCAGTTAATCTTCGATAAGTCAGATTCAGTTCGTTCAAGGACTGAAGAATGCAAGAATCACTCTCACACGTTAAAACTGAAAAATTCAGAATAATAATCATCAAAGCTGCCGAAATTGTGGCTTACATGAGTTTAAATAGTTCTTGAAAAGTTAACCCTAATGGACCCCTTATGTGGACTTATATGAGGTCCACTCAAAACTGGCCCAAAACCCTAAACTGAAAAGCCCATAACCTGATCCAAACAAGCCTTGGACCCTAGCTCAAAACAAAGTTTTAATTAAGCCCAAACATTAAAGAAAATAATAAAAATAAGTAACTTGTCATTAAATACCACCAGCCCTTCTTTCCTTGTATAGCTAGGATGAATAAGGAATCCTTATAAGAAAAGGATTCTGAAACATTAATGAATCCTTGCCACACTAGGAGATTATATTGCAACTCATTAAAGATCCTTGTGGAACTAGGAAATTCCCAAAACCAGCTGCCACATCCTTGGAGGAAAAGAATCCTAATCAAATAGGAAGTCCACAAGTCAAATGGAAGTAAATAACAAAATCCGTACAGCCTCTGTTGACCAGTATTGGGGTGCCTTACCGAAGTCCGATTGACTTGCAATTTTAACCCAAGGTAGTAAGATATGTCTGGAGAGTCCACATAAAATATTAGCCCGATCCAACGGTCGGATTGAGAATTATGACTGTTGCCGTAAACCTGGACTGTTGCGCTTTTTACGCCAAAATCCGAATCTGACCTTACTTGGGTCGTATCACAGGGCTGAACCGTATCAAAAAGTTTTTGTGAAGTCCAGACTTGGTTGTTGATGGTAACCTTTGGCCACTAGTCGCGCTTTAAAATGCTTAAGACTGCCGTCTGCATTGCATTTTACGCGGAACACCCATTTACTTCCAATAATATTTGTATCTTGTGTAGGAGAGACAAGATCCCAAGTACCATTGGTTATAAGGGCGTTGAACTCATTGTCCATAGCATCATGCCAGTGGTGATGTTTGTTGGCTTCAAAGAAGCAAGAAGGTTCTGCATCAGAGGAAACATGATTAGTTAAGAAACATTAAGGGAGTGGATATCGGGCTATACCAACATAAGGGGTCTTTGGCTTGAGAGATTGTGTTTGTGATCTAGTAATCATCCGGTGTGGCATCAGATTGTCACTGGAAAGTGGAGATTCTGCAACAATATGGAAGTGCAGAGAGGTTTCCCTAACTGGCGCAGTAATACCATCTGAACAATTTAGAGTAGACTAAACATCCAAAGGACCCTAATGCAGTGGAATGAGGTGAGTAATTGGTGGAGTATTTAAACATGAATTTGATCCTGAATGATCATTAGGAATCCTCGGTTGAATTAAGGAGGAGGGTAAATGAGAAGTTTGTGTGGAAAGAGCAGATGTTGAGGAGTCTTTTTTAATAGGGAAACAAAAGACTCATAAAAATGACATGACGAGAAACATATAATTTACCTGAAGCTAAATCGAGACATTTATAGCCCTGGTGTGAAAGACTGTAGCCAAGAAAAATACAAGTTTTTGAACAAAAATCAATTTTATGTTTGTTATAAGGACGCAAGTTCGGCCAGCAGGCACATCCAAAAACATGTACAAACAAATAATTGGGTTTTTAATTATAAGCCATTTCAAAAGGTGATTTGCTGGTAATGACTTTAGAGGGAAGACGATTGATTAAATACATGGCAGTTAAAAAGGCATCTTTTTTTTTTTTTTTTTTTTGGTAAGCTGACTTATGTATTAAAAGAAAATGATACAAAGAATATAATGGGCATACCCAAGATTTACAATGAGGACAGAAACGAAAACCAACAAATGGCTACAGGCTAGCCACAACAAAACAAAAACTTGGACCAACTAACAGTTAAATACATGGCAGTTAAAAAGGCATCTTCCCAATAAGGTTGAGGTAAATTTGAGGGAGCTAGTAGGGCTAAGCCCATCTCAACAATTTGACGATGTCGACGTTCAACAGAACCCATTTGTTCATGTGTACAAGGACATGATATACGATGTTGAATTCCACATGATTTGAAATAATTATTTAAACTTTGATACTCCCCCCCCAATCCGTTTGAATTGCTTTAATTTTTAAATCAAAATGTCATTCAACATATTTTTGAAATTGAATAAAAATAGGTTCAACATCTGATTTTAATTTTAAAGGAATATCCAAATAAATTTGGTGAAAGTATCCAAAAAACAAACGTAATAACGAGATCCATAAGTAGAAACGACCGAGCTAGGCCCCCAAACATCATAATAAATTAATTCAAGAGGTCTAAAAACAGATGAAATAGAAGTAGAAAAGGGTAAATTATGGCTTTTAGCCATTGCACACTCAGGACAAATATTTTGTCTCATAGTAGAGCTAACAGGTAAATTATTATTGTGCAGAACATGTTTGATAGTACTATAGGAAGCATGACCAAGACAGCGATGCGAGTTTTTGATAGAGATTCGAACACCAAGAAATGCAGATGGAAGGCAATGTTGAAGTGATGGAGAGAATGAATAGAGACCATCAGACATAAAGCCTTTATGTAGGACGTTCCCGAGTAATCCTTAATAATAATAAAAAACAAAGTATGTTGTCTTGAGCAAATTTTTGAACAGATAAAAGATTTTGGGTAATTTGTGGTACGATAAGAATGTTATTAAGAACAAAAGAAGAAGAAGAGGTAGATAGAGATGTAGTTCCAGTATGAGTGATTTTCAAACCTGAACCGTCTCCAATGTAAATTTAATCATTTCTAGAAAAATCATTACTCTGGATATTCAGATTGCTCATATTGTTAGTCAGATGATGAGTCGCGCCAGTGTTAGGATGCCACTCTTGTTCAATGAATTGATGCTGAAACTTATGAGAGGCAAGGTTTGCTTGAGGACGTGAACGTGGTGGTGGAGGTTGGAAGTTTGGATCAAAAAGTTTCTAGCAACGAGAAGCTATATGACCAGGTGTGTCACATAATTGACAACAAATATTATTATTACCACGGTAACCTCCACGAGTAGAAATAAATTGAGGACGCCTCCTGCCTTAAGGAGCAGAGAATTTGTTTCGGTTCTTGCCTGCAGAATAATATTGTTGGCGACTAGCAATATTGGCTGAAGCCATGGGAATAGATAAGGTTTGATTGTGATGCTGAATCCTAGCTTCACATGTTAGGAGTATAGAGAAAAGCTCGTCCAAAGTGAGAGAATTATCTCAGTGAGATATCATTGAAATGAGAGTATCATATTCAGGACCAAGACTGGCAAGCAAATAAGTGATAATGTCATCACAGTTCAATGGTTGACCAGCAATTGCTAAGTCATTAGTAAGACGTTTAATGGTCATAAAGTATTCAGTTGCTGATTGATTTCCTTTTCGCAGAGTGGAAAGTTGAGAGCGAACATGAATTGCTTTAGCACGAGGTTGGGATGCAAAAAGAGAACTGAGAGACAACCAAACAGCAACAGAGGTGCTACAATGAGCAACTTGGGCAAGCACTTCATCAGAGAGAGATGAATTGATGCAGCTAAGAATTAAGAATTATCCTGAGTTTCCCAAATATCATAAGCTGGATTGGGAGTTGTAGAGCCATCAGAGAGAGTGATGGTCGTTGAAGGTTCCTGAACAGTGCCATCAACATAACCATATACTTTTTGACCTTTTGAGGTAGGGTAACATGGTAGCTTTCCAAGTAGGGTAATTCAACCATGTGAGTTTGGTAAGGTGGATGGGAGAAGATGGGAAGATTATTTGTAGTATTAAGGGAAGTTGAAGACTTTTGGAAGGCAGACATTTTGAATAATGATTTAGATGTGAGTCTTTTAAAAAAGCTCTAATACCATGAAGAATCTCAAACTTAGATTAATACAGAGAAAGACGCAGATGAATGAAAAAATATTCCTTTTATTTTTCATTAACAGGTAGTATGTACATTGTGTATATTTAAACATAAACGTTTATAACTGCATCCTATACTTTAGCTATTCAAAACTCAAAAATATTATCACAATTGTAATAGAGTTGTTGCTGCAGGATATTAGGGATAGTCATCATGTTTTGACTGAGTTTATCTTAGGATCAGATTTATCTTCAACAGGATCAGAGTTATCTCCAACAATGAATAACCACCTTCAATCTCTAGCACTCCATTCGCTTCATTTTTCGTTCATGCAATCTGACGTGATCAATTATAATTTTTTGATTTGATTAGTATTTTTCACTGTTATGTTTACTGTTCAAGTCTCAATAGACAATGCAGGTTGTAACATGATGTTGATGATGCTAGGAAAGAGATATTCTGGTTAAAATTGTGGTTTATTTAAAAATATATTAAAATAATATTTTTTTAATTTTTAAAAAATTATTTTTAATATCAATATATTAAAATATCTGAAAATATAAAAATATAATTTTTAATAAATTTTTTTAAAAAATTTAAAGGAACGCAATTTGCACCGTATTTTCAAATAAGCCTTTAGTATATGATAAGGTGATGAGTCCGTGTACCCCGTCGCTAGTACTAAAAGGTTTTTTTAATTTAGATAGCGTTTGGAACACCATTTTTTTAATTTAATATTTTTTGTTTAAAATTATATTCTTTATATATTTCTGAATTATTTTATGTATTGATGTTAAAAATAATTTTTTTAAAAAATAAAAAAAATATATAATTTGAAAGTATTTTCAGGCAAAAAATATGTTCTAAAGGTTATCACCATCCTTCTAAACACACTTTAAAAGTAAGGTTTTTAATAAATCTCATAAGCTTTTTATGCTTTAGTATTTGTTGAATATGGTATTATTAACTTTTAATAGGCTATTTGGAAAGGTGACAAGTTGAAACCAATTTTATTGTAGTTTTAATTTTAATTTTAATTCAATTAATAAATAAATCAAATTAACATATTTAAAGAGATAAAATTTAATTTATTTTGTTTTAATAAGAAGCAAAGAGCACAAAAAAGAAAAGGCTAGAGAAGACAAGAATGAGAGCGGGAAAAGTCTATAGCTTTGCAATTTTATTCAATTCATCAATAACTCTTTAATATTTAGAGAAATATGATATAAATACTAAACTACTAACTAAAACAAATATTTGGGCTTATAGCCAAATAAATAAAATATCTAAAAATAACTTAATTAATCCCAATAAATAAAGTTCAAATAAATCAAACCAAAAGCATAAGCTAAAGCTTAAACCCTCAATAATTTGGACTTCCCTTCATCGTCTATAATTTTTTTTTTTTTGGTAAGCTGACTTATGTATTAAAAGAAAACGATACAAGGAATATAATGGGCACACCCAAGATTTACAATGTGAACAGAAACGAAAACCAACAAATGGCTACAGGCTAGCCACATAACACAACAAAAACTTAGACCAACTAGATATGCTAAGGGTACAAAAACAACCAGCTAAACATCAAATTAAGAGTCCATGTTATTGACCCTCCAAAGTCTTTGGATCCTTATGTTTTTATTTGTTTGTTGAACGTTCCTCATCAAAACAAGCTTATCGCGAATGATACATTCGATTTGATCAAAAACCAAATTCGAAGCTTTAGACACATGATGCGGACCAGCCCAGAAACACCAGCAAGGACCCATTACATGTTCCAAATGGACCAATGACTCGGTCCAAGACAAAGACATTGAAAGACGCATTGAATGCATTGGTTTTGAAGGTTTCCACCAAGTCAGAATTGGAAGGTCCATTGGAGTATCAAGAGGAGATCCTAGTACATCTTATCCATGTGGAAGAGGAGTCCAATACAACCTTATTTGGGCCATGAGATAAGGGCTTTATTTTATTTTGTTAGCTACAGCCCAAGGCTTGTTTGGGCTTAATTCATACTTTGTTTTAAGCTAGGATCCAAGGCTTGTTTGGATTAAGTTATGGGCTTTTCATTTTAGGGTTATGGGCTTTTCAGTTTAGGGTTTTGGGCCAGTTTTGAGTGGACCTCATATAAGTCCACATAAGGGGTCCATTAGGGTTAACTTTTCAAGAACTATTTAAACTCATGTAAGCCACAATTCGGCAGCTTTGATGAATATTATTCTGAATTTTTCAGTTTTAACGTGTGAGAGTGATTCTTGCATTCTTCAGTTCTTGAACGAACTGAATCTGACTTATCGAAGATTAACTGGCTTCGTGGCGTCATTCTACTCATTCCAATAGTGTTGGTGCCTTGGGGCAGGTTTCCATTGTGTCGCACTCATATCAGACCTATTTCGGCTTTCCGGGATCAGATCTCAATCTTGATTGTGGGTTGCGTGACCACGTGATCACGAGGTTCGCATCAACACATCTGCAAAGATCCTTGCGTTCCGTTCTTGCCAGATACAATACACTGTAGCTGCGAAACCTAGTTTACGAGAAAAGTTGACGAAACTTTTCCCATGCCAAGTGACAATGCCCAATCGAATCCATTCATCCAAGCTTTTTGTCATTCTTGGAATGTCGCATCTGTCACAAACATTCCACCATAATGCTTTCGTATAGGAGCATTCAAAGAACAAGTGGTTGTGATCTTCATTATTGTGGAGATTCATCGTCTATAATCATACAAGTGTAAATATAGTATCTCAAGTCTAGTGTCTCCACCAACTTATATAGGATTGTAGAAGCTTGACCTCATCTAATGCGAGATAATGAACTAAAAAGAAATAAAAGCAAGGAAAGAAAGAAGCCAAGAATTTAAAGCATAAAAAAAATTAGGAGGAAGAGAGACTTTAAAGGATTAATAATTGTATAGTGTTTTGGACATATTATTCATAAATCAATTTATATTTTATATTGTGCATTACTTGCTTGAATCTGCTTAGTGATCTTAACATACAAATCCTAAACTCTACGCACAAATAACTCGGCTGACTAACACCTTAGTATGATTGATACGAACCAAGATAGGTCTAAATTTGACCTTAAAATATATCGGTAAATGTTCAGGTCAAATGGAGTTCGAGAACATATTATTTTATATGGTCAAATTTACTAGACAAATCTTGTCAAATCTGTTCCTCTAGACTTTCGTGTAGGGTTTTGGACATATCAAGAGCTACAAGTGGAATTTTGTTGCGATTCAGGTTGAGTTGGAAACTAGACATCTCAAGGTTTCTAACCATATATGATAGGCCTAATAATTCATCCAGATGAGAAAGAATAATATGTTTGAAGTTAAGACTGAAAATCTACAAAAAAATATACGAAAAATTAAAGATTCAGGCTACATGGAGGAAGTTTGGAATAAAGATCCTATTTTATTTATTTAATATTGAATAATTATTTTTAATTTTAGTTTTGTTCTAACCCATTAGACAATGTTTATTGGTTTATTTTATTATTAAACTTATGTTAGTTGATTACTATTTTAAGATCATTAGCTTGCAACCCAAAAGATGGAGACTATATTATGTTTTTTTACCTGTAAAATTCAATAACAAGTTGAAAAAAATTCCTTGATGAGTGTTGGGCTAAGGAAAAACTCACGATTATTCTCCAACTTGAAAAAAATTAAATAAACATTTTTATTCCAACACTCATCAGGGAATTTTTCCAACTTACTACTGAAATTTGCAGCTAAAAAAACATAATAAAGTCTCCTTTAATGTACCCTTTTGGGTTGCAGTCTAATGAGCCTAAACTAGTAATCAACTAATATAAATCCAATAATAAATAAACTCCTAAACATTGTCTAACGAGCTAGAAACAAATTAAAATTAAAAATAATTATTCAACATTAAATGAATAAATAAAATAGGATAATAAAAACAAAGTTTTCATTCCAAAATTCCTCCATGGAGTGCAAATCTTCAATTTTCGCATATTTTGATAGATGTTTTTATCCTAACTTAAAACACATTGTTCTCTCTCATTTGGATGAATTATTATGCCTACCATATATGGTTGGAAAGCTTGATACGTCTAGTTTCTATCGTAACTTAAATCATAGAAACTTTTTTATTTATACTCCAAATATGTTGCGAAGGTCTAGTTTGACAAATTTAACAAGTTTTGTCTAATAAATTCAATACTTTAAAGTAATCTATTCCTTAACTCCATTGATGTGAACCTCGTGATTAGATGATCACGCAAACCACACGTAAAGACACTAATTCCCGAAAAGCCAATAAATCAGGTTTGATAGGAGTTTAACATAAAGATAACTTATACCTAGGCACCAGCATAATTGAAAACGGAAAACCCCCACCCAACTAATCTGATTTGCAAACGAGTAGTATAAGGATGATGCCGCGAAACCAGTTGTTCCTTGATAAGTTGTTTTCAGTTCTTTAGAGAACTAAGGAAGGGAAATTATCCCACCAACACAAAACAAGTGCGGCAAAAGAAGTTTATTGATCTGAAAATTGTGTAACCTTACATGTTTGGTTATGTCCTTATTTATACTGACTCTAAACTAAAATAAACCCTAATGGACCCTCCTTATGAGGCCCACTTACAATTTGATATGGTTCAGCCTTGTGATATGACCCAAGTAAGGTCAAATTCGGATTTTGGCATAAAAAACGCAACAATCCAGGTTCACGGCAACAATCATAATTTTTAATCCAACCATTGGATCAGGGTAACATTTTATGTGGACTCTCCAGACATGTTTGCCTACCTTGAGTTAAAAATTCAGGTCAATTGGAGTTTGGGAAGGCACCGCAATACTGGTCAACATAGGCTATACGAATTTTGTTATTTACTTTCATTTGACTTGTGGACTTCCTATTTGGTTATGGTTCTTTTCCTACAAGGATGTGGCAGCTGGTTTTGGGAATTTCTTAGTTCCACAAGGATCTTTAATGAGCTGCAATATAATCTTATAACCAAGGACTCCTCAACCGGTAATGCTAACTGATCCCAATCACTATCCTCCAATGCTGGCATGCTTTCACAATCAGATCTGTCACTTTCAAATTCCATATCACCATTATCTCTAATCATCATGATTCTATTGTTTGGACACTCTAAAGCATAATGTTCATGTCCCTGACACCTGAAACATTTAACATCACGAGTACGTTTAGATTGAGTTTCAAATTTATCTTTAGCATCAATAGGGACATCAAGTTTAGCCTTTGGTGGTTCCGTTATAGAAGGAACAAAGGAGCTCGGTCGGACAGTACCCTCTCTCTTTAGATTTGGCTTTTAAGATGATGAAGAACCCGAATTAAACGCTGGCCAAGCATGCCCCTTTCTAAGTTGTCTCTCCACCTTCGTAGCCATGTGAACCATGTCCTTTAGCTCCACATAGTGTTATAGCTCAACCACATTGGCAATGTCCCGATTCAACCCATTTAGAAATCTAGCCATGGTGGCTTATCTATCATCAACAACATTGACCCGAATCATTGCTATCTCCATCTCTTTGTGATATTCATCTACTGTCTTATAACCTTGATTCAGACCTTAGAGCTTCAAATATTAGTCTTTGTAATAGTGGTTTGGCACAAATCATCTACTCGTTAAGACTTTCATCTCCCCCCATGTCTGAACGGGTCGCTCCCCATTCCTCCTCCTATTGATCACAATCTGATCCCACCAAATCAATGCATACTCCGTAAACTCAATTATCACCAATTTCATCTTTTTTTGTTCAGAATAGCTATGGCAATAAAAAAAATCCAATATACCTTTTTCTCCCACTCCAAATAAGCCTCGAGATCTTTTTACCTTAAAAGTTAGGAATTTTTAGTTTAATGGTGTCCAAGTCCCCATCCATATCTTCATAAGTACCTAGTCCACAGAAATTCACAGTCATCTTCACCCGCATCTGCGTTTTCATCAACAAACTCTTCAACATCAGATCTGACATTCCATACGGTCATACGGACCGTATTTCCTCGGCAATCAGCCCCACTATTATGTTGCTTTATCGAATTCACCACATCTTTCAGATCCTTGTACGTCCTAGACAACAGCTCAAGTTACTGGCCTATGGCTCGTAATTGGAAAGCTACGTCAGTGTTTTATGTCACTGATTCGTTGTTTTCAGACATCTTTGAATCCACAAAATTTGGTTAGTAGCACAAAGTATATCCTCACACCTCTCGTGTATCACACAAAAAAAATCAAAGCTTTTCACTCTAATAAGCTTATTATGGCTTTTACCTCACAATTTACTTTCTTTAGGAATTGAAATCAACAAATCAAAGTTAGTAGCCTTCGCAGTGCACTCTAATAATAATTTTCAGACTCAAGAATCAATAAATATACTGAAAACAAAGCAAAACAAAACTATGATTATGATTTCGCGAGTAGCAATGCAAATTTGTAAGAATTGTTGATGAAACGAAGACACGAAATAAAACAAAAGCGAATATTAGCAAAAATAGTTACTTGACTCCTAGATAACCCAAATATAATAGAAACAAAAATATTTAGACAAAACTAAATAGTAAGGATCATGTTTTGAAACTTGATGCAAATCTAACTTGTTACGCAATTTATATGTAATAGTTTTGAAACCCAGACCAAACGATCTTGAGATGACCTCAAATTCAATATTTAGTATTATAATACTAAAAAAACAACAAAACTCAATTTATAGGTTGTTCTCTTATGTCTAGGTACTCAAACCCCTTGTATGATCAATTTGCGATAGAATTGAACCTCCAAATAAAACCTTTAGAAGTTGATATCAAAATAAGCCCAAATTTAATGTACAGTGCGGTCTCATCCTCAATACATAGAATATGAAGTTTCAATTAATTCTAAGATGGTTTGCTTATGGTTTACTAAGAGTAGTGTTTCTGCAGCAGAATTGAACCTCAAATTAAAACATTAAGCAAACAATATCAGAATGAGGCCAAATTTGATATATGATGCGATCTCACCCCCAATATACTGAATATGAAGTTGCAATTGATTCCAAGGTGGTTTTCATATGGTTCACCAAGAATTGTGTTTCTGCGGCACAAATTGAATGATCCTTCAAATTTCAACTATTCTCTCTCTCTCTCTCTATTTTTTTTAATATACTGATATGATTCGAGATAGTAACAAGATGAAATATAACCCTTTTTGTTTTTGCTTAGATGACATAGACACGAAGGTCAAGAAGATGGACACAAACACTGAAAAACTTAAAGGAACACTAAAATAAACAAAAATAACAAAAGGATAACCTTGTTTTGAAGCCTAGCTCTGATACCAACTGATGCGAACCTCATGATCAAGTGGTCGCGCAACCCACAATCAAGATTAAGATCTGATCCTAGAAAACTGAAATAGGTCTAATAGGAGTGTGACATAATGGAAACTTGCCCCAAGACACAAACACTATTGGAATGAGTACAATGGCGCCATAAAGCCAGTTAATCTTCAATAAGTCAGATTCAGTTTGTTCAAGAATTGAAGATTGCAAGAATCACTCTCACACGTTAAAACTAAAAATCTAGAAGTAATAATCATCAAAGCTGTCAAAATTTTGGCTTACATGAGTTTAAATAGTTCTTGAAAAATTAACCGTAATGGACCCTTTATGTGGACTTATATGAGGTCCACTCAAAACTGACCCAAAACCCTAAATTGAAAACCCATTAATCAAAACAAGCCTCGGATCCTAATTGAAAACAAAGTATTAATTAAGCCCAAACAAGCATTGCACTGTAGCTAACAAAATAAAATAAAGCCCCTAATATAAATCCATGTTCTGCCATGAGAAGAAAATAATGAAGTAAAATATTACAGAACTGATTCAAGGCTTATTTATAGCCTTCTATGCAGCTCCTTAATCCTAGAAACAAAAGGAAAAGGTAGGCTATAAGTTGTAGTAGGATTCTTTTGTTTCCTTTGCTGTCCTCACTTCATGGCCCAAATAAGATTGTATTAGATCCCTCTTGCACATGAATAAGATGTACTAGGGTCTCCTCTTGATACTCCAATGGACCTTTCAATTCTGACTTGGTGGAAACCTTCAAAATCAATGCATTCAATGTCTCTTTCAATGTCTTTGTCTTGAACTGAGTCATTGGACCATTTGGAACATGTCATGGGTCCTTGCTGGTGTTTTTGGGTTGGTCCACATCACTAATGGTTGATGTTTTTGTATGGTACCCTTTTGTTTAAATTGTTTCTCCATCTTAATGGCCATATGGAACCATCTCTTTCAATTCCACATAATGATGCAACTCCACAATATGAGCTATATCATGATTAAGATCATTAATGAATCTAGTCATTGTAGCCTCCTTATCCTCTTTAACACTTAGCTTGAATCATAACTATACTTTTTGTACCTTGATTCAAACTCTATAAGCTTTGATATAATTCTCTATAATAGTTCCTAGACACAAATCTCGTCATCATAAGGGATTTCATATCTCAAATATGGACTTGCCTCTCATAATTCCTCCTTTGGTTTGTCACTCATTGACCCTACCACATAATGGCATATTCAATAAAAGCAATCTCAACAAGCTTGATTGGGTTCCAAATAATCGTGACACTAAAAAATCCACTCCACCTTCTCTCATTCTAAATAAACTTCAAGATCATTCTTCCCATGAAAAGCCGTTATTTTCAACTAATTGTACCCAAACCTTCACCTAACTTAGTATTATGGTCCCAATACCTATAATTACCCCCTCTGACCAAAAATTATCACTATATCTTTCCCCTACAAACTAACAATTCCACTACTGTCCAAAACATTCCCCTTATCTTATAGATACATATTCAAATCAACATCACTCATGTCTTGATTATTAACCACAAATTCATTCACATTGGTGTTAACTCGCCTAACAACCATCCTAACATTAAATTCTCTTCTTGCAGGCCTAATTTGAACCCTACCATGATCATTAACATGTTGTTTCTCTAACCTATCCAATGTATCTCCAAATTTATTGGCCATTCGATCCATCCATTAAGTCATAATATGATGTGGACCAGCTTAGAAACACCAGCAAGGACCCATTACATGTTTCAAATGGTCCAATGACTCGATCCAAGACAAAGGCATTGAAAGAGGCATTGAATGCATTGGTTTTAAAGGTTTCAACCAAGTCAGAATGGAAAGGTACATTAGAGTATCAAGAGGAGGACTTAGTACATTTTATCCATGTGCAAGAGGAGCCCAATACAACATTACTTGGGCCATGAGGTGAGGACACCAAAGGAAACAAAAGAATCCTACTACAATTTAGAAACAATATCGATGGCTACCTTTTCCTTTTGTTTCTAGGATTAATGGGTTGCATGGAAGGCTATAAATAAGCCTTGAATTAGTTATGTAATATTTTATTTCCTTCTCTTCTTCTCATGGCAGAACATAGATTTAATATTAGGGGCTTTATTTTATTTTGTTAGCTACAACCCAAGACTTGTTTGGGCTTAATTAATACTTTATTTTCAGCAAGGATCCAAGGCTTCTTTGGACAAGGTTATGAGCTTTTTAGTTTAGGGTTTTTGGATAAGTTTTTAATAGACCTCATATAAGTCCATATAAGGGGTCCATTGAGGTTACTTTTTCAAGAACTATTTAAACTCATGTAACCAAAATTTTAGCAGCCATTGATGAATATTACTTCTGAATTTTTTAGTTTTAATGTGTGAGAGTAATTCTTGCATTCTTTATTTCTTGAACGGAACAAATCTGACTTATTGAAGATTTAACTGGCTTCATGGCATCATTCTACTTCATTCCAATAGTGTTGGTGCCTTAGAGTAGGTTTTCATTGTGTCACACTCCTATAGACCTATTTCGGCTTTCCGAGATCAGATCTCAATCTTGACATGATCACGAGGTCTGCATCATAAAGCGTAATTGAGTTATAATTTAATTGTCTCCTCTCTATGGTGTCATGTTGTCGCTTGCCTTCAACATCTTTGAATATGAAAATTGGTTAGTTGACAAGAAATATAGATCCCTTACTTACTCCCTCATGTGTTTACACTTCTCTTGTTTTTAACTCAAATATGTTTGCTGTGTCCTTTTCCTTTAGTCTTACCTTTCTTCGACTCTTGCGAAACTAAAATCAACACCAACCATAAATACTATGCCGACCTAACCAGTCATAATCATCACTATTATTATTATCAACTAGAATGTGTTGTCTATATCCAAACTGTTGCGTTACCCGATCCGGCCAATCTAGCTCGACCATCTCAAAACATGTTAATGGGACCACTACTGCTTATATGTTCATCCCGTCAGTGCGAACAACTAGAGCAATGACCAATCTTTCTTCTGAGTAAGGTGTCCGCATGACTTACAGATTATAAATGAAATAAATATCAAATAAAAATAATTCAGTGTAGTTAATTATTTTATTAAAGAAATAGTTCAAAAGGTACTTTGATAGCATGTTGCCTATTAAGCTTGCTTTGATAAAATGCTGGCACATGTGTTGGATTATTTTCAAAAACCCATCTAGCACACCACCTAGTGGTTACAATTTCATTGTCTCCTCTATGTGGTGCCATGTTGATGCTTGCTTTCAACGTCTTTGAATTTGAAAATTGGTTAGTTGATAAGAAATATATATTCCTTACCCACTCCCCCATGTATTTACACCCGTCTCGTGTTTCATTAAAATATAGGTTTTTCACTCAAATATGCTTGCTACATCTTATTCTTCTTGTCTCACTTTTCTTCGAAACTTGCAAAGCTAAATTCAACACCAAATATAATAGTCATAGCAGCGTATCCAATATGTGTATATGAGTAAAGAAGAAATAAAAACATGAAAACAAGCAAAGAACAAACTACAATTATAATTTCGCGAGTAACAAGTGAATTTGTACAAAAAATAGATGTTTTTTAAGATGCGAAAGAAAAACAATGCAATGGTTATATATATAAAAAATTAAATGAAAAAATAAATATACCAATAATTATGTTATTATACTGCCATAATTAACAGCAGCAAAATAAGTTTGAATTACTTATGCAAATTAGACCTGTTAAGTTCTAATTCTGAATTTAGTTCCTATAGCAATAGAACTCCAAATAACCTCAGATTTTATGTGGAGTGTGATTAGAACCTCAAAACTCAGTATATACAATTTAAGAAATTTCTAAATGTATTTGACCTGAGATCTCCTTCTAATACGAATCTGACAAGTTTTAATCCTGACCTTGATTACTATAGCAAATAATCTTCAAATGAGCTCAAATTATATATGGCATGTGATTTGGACTCTTAAAACTAGTATATAAAATTTGATAATTTTCTGAATTAGTTTGGTCTGAATTCTCCGTTATTTGTGTATTGTGGCAAATTTGACAAAAGTGACTTTTGGATGTTTTCCTTACTTTTTATGCTACTGCCATGTTCTGAGACAAAAACAAACTAAAATGAAACCTTTTTTTTTTAAGGAATCTTAGATGCAAAACACTAAACTGTAGATATAAAATAATCGAAAACCAAATCAAAGACAACTAAACCTAAAAAAGCTGAAATTAATAAGAAGAAAATAAAGGATATAAACTGATTTTTAGTGCTTAGTTGTAATACCAATTGATGCGAACCTCTTGATCACGTGGTCAAGCAACCCTTAACGAAGCATATAACAAGTCAAAAAGTTGAAAATCAAGTTTGACAGAACCTTGACCCAAAGGTAACCTTGTACCTAAAAACCAAAGATATTGGAAATAGACTAGAACCTAAAGATAACCTTGTATCGAAGAACCCTATATATATGAATGACGCTACGAAGCTAGTTAATCTTCGATAAGTCAGTGTATGATCTTTGTTCCTACAAAGAAAGGTTGTTTTGCCATAAACAAACAAAATAAAAACTCATATTTATTCTCCAACTTAATGCTCAAATTTTCACCTAAAAAACCACAATATAATCCTCTAACTAACTTGAAAAGACCCCTTTTGAGTTACAAGCTAATGAGTGTAAATTAGTAATCAACTAACATAAGTCCAATAATGAAATGAACTCTTATACAATTTCTAATAGGCCAAAACAAACCCAAATTAAAAATAATAATTATTCAACATTAAATAAATAAATAAAATAGGATAATCAAAACAAAGTTGTCATGCCAAAATTCTTCCATGTAGTCTGAATCTTGAATTTTTATACATTATTGGCATATTTTCAGTCCTGACTTTTAATATGTTGTTCTCTCTCGTTTGGATGAATTACTGGGTCTCCTATATATGGTTGCAAAACTTGAGGTATATAGTTTCCAGCCTAACTTGAATTGCAATAAAATTCTACCTATAGCTCCAGATATGTCCCAAATAATACACAAAAGTATAGACTGACAGATTTGACAAGATTTGTCTAAATTAGACCATCTGAAATAATATATTTCCTAACTCTATTTGACATGAAAACTTATCAAAATATAATTCCAAGTGTCTTGTGGCTCCCTGTAAAGTTTTAACTTGTTCTGATATATAATTTAAGAGATATTTTTGATTTCATAAAACTAGTCAATATATATTTAAAGGTTAAATTCAGATCTGACTTGGTTCGTATCATTAATTACTACAAGTGCAGTTTTCTGCCATTACTTATGGCAACAAATATTGACTCTTTTATCATTACTCTTCTTGCACAAGCTCCCGCCCTCTCTCTCTGCATATGGTGAACCATAATTTTTCTTTTCATCTATGTCTCAACTATAAAGAAAGTATGATCGATTACATTGAAGTTGACTTTTGTATGATTAGGCATGATTGCATACATTACTAGGATCAAGGAAGCATTGATCCATAAAGTCTTGCAAGATCACTTATTTCTTTCTTTGAGCTTGATATTATGAATTTGACAAAATGTTTTAGCTTCAATTTCCATGCGCTGAACTTAGGACTGTGAGTTTAGTTTATAAATTGATGAAATATTGACTTGATCTTGGTGAGCATTATGTTTTATTTGGATTGCATATGAAGCTTGGCAAATTTTACCTTAACTCAATCGATCTGTTCGGCATTTGTTATTTTACAGTCAAATTGTAATCCATATTTTTAGCCTCAGCCGGTCAAGTTGTGAATTTCTATTGCTTGTTGCAGACACGAAGACTTCTTAGCGACCTATGTTAGGGCATTCGTATGTGATCTGACTGTTGATGCCTTGAGCAGCGAGATTCCTCCATCTTCAATTGAGATTGTGACAGTGGTATTTAATTTAAAATTACGTCTATAATGTTTGCATGATAGAATGATGTCACTTTGTTCAAGTTCATGATTGATAATTGCTGTCCTAAGTTTCTTATTCAGAATTTTTTTCGTACATCTCAAGTTCTTGGTCCTTTATTCACCTTTCTGACTTTTTAAGTAGATATTTGTGTCAGCTGCAGTTTCACCTAAGTAAATGCCTCTAGTCTTACAAAACATTAAAAAAGTTCTCAAGGTAAATACCTTTTGTAATTGTAATTATCAACTTATTGTCTATCCAGATAATTGATAATTGTGATGGAAACTCACTTTTTTTCTTCTATAGTCAAATGTTCCTGATACGATCCATGTAAGGTTAAATTTAGATTTTAATATAAAATATACAATTATCCAGTTTTATAACAACAGTCATAATTCTTAATCCGTCCGGATCGGATTGAAATTTTACTTGGAGTCTCCTGACATATTGTCCTATATTAAATTAAAATTTAGGTCAATCGAAGTTCGGGAAGACATCGATCTATATGGGTTAACAGAGGTTATACGAATTTTGTTATTTACTTCATTTTGACTTGTGGACTTTCTATTTGGCTAGTATTCTTTTTCTGAAAGGATGTGGAATCTTGTTTTTGAAATCTCCTAGTTTTACAAGGATTCATAAATGTTTCAGAATCCTTTTTTTACAAGGATTTCTTATTCATCCTAGCTACAATAAGAAAAGAAGACTTCAAAATTAATTCTACCTTCATGTCAGATTTCCTAGTCTATTTGAGACTTTTTAAGGGTGACAGATCTGATACTAGCATATGTAATATAGTAATTTTCAGATTTTTATTATTTGTTATTTTTCTTCTTCTCAGTTTAGGGTTTTATTTACATTATTTAGGTTTAATTGTAAGTGGGTCTCATATAAGTTCATATAAGGGGGGGTCCATTAGGGTTTATTAGTTTAGAGTTAGTATAAATAAAGGCATAATCAGACACGTAAGTTAGACAATTTAGATCAATAAAACTTCTTATTTACCGCAATTTTTGTGTGTGTGTGTTGGTAAGATGATTTTCCTTTCATGGTTCCTTAAAGAACTAAAAATGACTATTCGAAGAGCAACTGACTTCATGGTGTTATCCTTGTACTTCTTGTTCGCAAATCAATATTTTTTATATAGGGGTTTCCGTTTCAAATAGTGGTAGTGTTTAGGGACAAATTATCTTTGTATCACACTCTTATCAAACATGATTTACTTAACTTTTTAGGAATTAATGTTTTTACATGTTGGTTACCTGACCATATAATCATTAGGTTCGCATCATAAAGTTATGTGTTGCTCCGTGACCATGCTCTAGGGAACCTTGCGCAGGTTGATAAGCCCTCTGTTTTTATTTGACCTCCCTTCTTATTTGACTGGCAGGTGCTAGATCCTCCCATCTTGGCACTTATGGGGCTGAGTTTCAAGCACTTCTTTTTTCTCAGTTGATTTATTTAATGAGCTGGATCCAAAAATTTCCTGCACGGTTTTTGTCTTGGTTGATTTGTTTGCATAGATATGGGTTTATATATGTGTGTATACACGAGTCATTATATACCTAGTTGCCTCAGTGGCTCTTGTCCTTGTTCATAATTATCTTCTCTAGTCATTGTCAACAGGAAAGATTCACTAGGTCCACAGATTAGTGAAAAACTTTTATATCAGGGGTGGTGGCTAGAGATGATAATTTTTAGTTAGGTTTGTTTTTTATTAAGAAAAAGTAATGAAACCGGTTTTATTAAAAAAAATGAAATTGAATTAAAGCTGGTTCAAATTAATTAATTTTGATTAAGTTATTTTAGAATAAAAATTAGTTTTTTTCAGTTTGTCTCAGTTTTTTTAGATTTGGCTTGGTTTTTATTTTCAATTTTTTTTCTGGTTTGGATCAGGTTTGGTTTAGTTTTTTCGATTTTAGGTTTATAAAATTGAAATTGAACCAAACCGGTTGGTTTTTTAAAAAATTTCATCGGTTTAATCAGTTTTTTTCATGGTTTAATTTTTTTAATTTCAGACTTATAAAACTGAAACCGAACCGAATTAGTTGGTTTTTAAAAAATTATAATTAGCTTTTTTTTACTGTTTTTTTTTAATGATTTTTTAGTTTATTTTACTTACCTTTAGTGATGGCACTGCAAGTCTCAAAATGTGTGCATTCGTTATTGTAGGCATTCTAGTTTGGAGAATAGTGAGCTATATTATCCTCTGGCCTCTTCTTTTTCACCGTGCTCTCTATTTTTCAAACGAATTCTTGACAAGTTTGTTTAAGGATAAATATCATGGCCTGTGTTGCAAAAAAGTTGAGAATCGGTCACGTGAAAAAGTGATGAATAGGTAAATAGATGAATATCGTGGAGAAGAAAACAAAACTTTTGGAAAGTCAGTCTTTTTTAAAAAAAAATAAAAATAAAATGGGAGGCACTACTCACACTTTTGTCTAGCCCGTGATTTTTAAATTTCATACTCTGCAATGATAAAATTACCCTAATTTTACTAAACTTGTATTTTGACATGGACTAGACCAGAAACACAAGTAAGGACCCATTACATGTTCCAAATAGTCCAATAACCCAGTCCAAGACAAAGACATTGAAAAAGCCATTGAATGCATTGGAGTATCAAGAGGAGACTCTAGTACATCTTTTTCATGTGCAAGAGGGGTTCAATACAGTCTTATTTGGGGCATGAAGTAAGGACAACAAAGAAAACAAAAGAATGCTACTAAAACTTGAAAACAACATGGGTAGCTACCTTTTTCTTTTGTTTCTAGGATTAAAGGGCTGTATGGAAGGCTATAAATAGCCTTGAATCAGTTCTGTAATATTTTACTTCATTCTCTTATTTTCATGGCAGAACAAGGATTTAATATTAGGGGCTTTATTTTTATTTTGATAGCTACAGTCCAAGGCTTGTTTGGGCTTAATTAATACTTTGTTTTCAGCTAGGATCCAAGGCTTGTTTGAATTAAGTTATGGGCTTTTCAATTTAGGGTTTTGAGCCAGTTTTGAGTGAACCTCATATAAGTCCACATAAGGGGTCCATTAGGGTTAATTTTTCAAGAACTATTTAAACTCATGTAAGCCAAAATTTCGGCAGCTTTGATGATTATTATTCTGAATTTTTTCAGTTTTAACCTATGAGAGTGATTTTTACATTCTTACATTCTTTTAGTTCTTGAACGAACTGAATCTGACTTAACGAAGATTAACTGGCTTCGTGGCGTCATTCTATTCATTCCAATAATGTTGGTGCCTTGGGGCAGGTTTCCATTGTGTCACACTCATATCAGACCTATTTCGGGTTTTCGGGATCAGATCTCAATCTTAATTGTGGGTTGCTTGATCACGAGATTCGAATCATATTTTTTATTGTTTCAATTTTTTTTATGATTTTATATCATTTTAATATACTGATGTAAAAAATAAATTTAAAAGAAATATTATTTTAATATATTTTTAAATAAAAAATACTTTGAAAAGCAACTATTATTACATTCATAAACTATATTACAAGAGGTATACCAAGAAGCAGAATTGATTGCACGGAATTGAAGTCATGAAAGTAGATTCAGTTTTTCTTATACAATGGGGATCTATGATCTATGAAGCATAAGGATTTCTTAACAAATTGAAAAGAAAAAAAATACACAAATAAAGAACTCACCTAAATAACATTTCTTTTTCTAATTGAACCTCAACGAGTTAGATATCTAAATAATTGATATAAAGAGAAAAAAAAAATAAAGGAATTTCTTTTTTTTTTGGTAAGCTGACTTATGTATTAAAAGAAAATGATACAAAGAATATAATGGGCATACCCAAGATTTACAATGAGGACAGAAACGAAAACCAACAAATGGCTACAGGCTAGCCACAACAAAACAAAAACTTGGACCAACTATATATGCTAGGGGTACAAAAACAACCAGCTAAACATCAAATTAAGAGTCCATGTTATTGACCCTCCAAAGTCTTTGGATCCTTATGTTTTCATCTGTTTGTTGAACATTCCTTATCAAAACAAGCTTATCGCGAATGATACATTCGATTTGATCAAAAACCAAATTCGAAGCTTTAGACACATCTGCAAAGATCCTTGCATTCCGTTCTTGCCAGATACAATACACTGTAGCTGCGAAACCCAGTTTACGAGAAAAGTTGACGAAACTTTTTCCATGCCAAGAGACAGTGGCCAATCGAATCCATTCATCCAAGCTTTTTGTCATTCTTGGAATGTCGCATCTATCACAAACATTCCACCATAATGCTTTCGCAAAGGAGCATTCAAAGAACAAGTGGTTGTGATCTTCATTATTGCAGAGACAGAGGGAGCACCTATTGGGACCATGAATACCAAACCGATGAAGTCTATCCTGCGTTGAGAGTTTCCGTTGGATAGCCACCCAAAGAAGAAATGCATGTCTTGGGACAGCATTCTTGAACCACACGATGTCATGCCAATCAACCATTTGATGATGAATTCTTAGTTGTTCCCAAGCTACTTTGACTGAGAAACTCTGATTTGGCGAATCCAACCAAACAATCTCATCCTTTTGCCCCTTAGGAGTAGAGGTGGAAGGAATAGCTTCTAAAATGGGGTGCCAGCCAATAGCATGAGTGATAGGAATTCTCCATTCTAAGTTATTAATCAGCACGTTCACTCTCGCGTTGTGTTCCATACCTGAATCATAGATGAAACGTTCACCGTAGGTATCAGCGAGCGGGCTGTGAGGATGCCAATTGTCAAACCATAGAGAGGTTGTCATTCCATCTCCGATGACGTGCTTCATCTTCGGCCATGCTAAGGATCTGAGCTTTAAAATCTTTCCCCAAGCCCAAGAGCAGCTTCCTGGCGCCTTGATTGTCCAGAAATTCCTACCTCGCAAGAGATTGGATCTGATCCAAGTAGACCAGATTGAGCCATCTGAGTCATTGCACAAGTTCCAAATATGTTTCAACAAGGCAATCTTGTTCCATTCTGCTATCCTCTTTATGCCTAGTCCCCCCTCCTTTTTTGGAAGACATACCTGATCCCAAGCCACTTTAGCCCTGGTAGTGCTCATATCTGAACCTGACCAAAGAAAGGATCTCATAATTTGCTCAACATTTTTCACTACTTCCCCAGGTAATAGGAATAGAGATGCCCAATAGACCTGGATGGAGAATAAGACTGAGTTAATCAGTTGTACTCGCCCTGCAAAAGAGAGTGTTTTACAGGTCCAATGTCGAACTTTGGCGGTAATTCGATCCACGAGGCCCTTACAATTAACAGCCTTTAGTCTAGACGAGATAAGAGGCACTCCCAAATATTTCATAGGAAGCTCCCCCTCTCTAAACCCAAGAATACTGATAATCTGTTCCCTCTCAGCTCCTAACGAACCGCTCAAGAAGATGTCACTTTTGTTTGGATTTGGATATAGACCTGATAGAACCTGAAACTCTGTGAGTACATTTTTGATCATACGGATTGAATGTACATCCCCTTTGCTGAATATCATCAAGTCGTCGGCAAAGCAAAGATGAGAAATTCTGTCCTTCTTGCATCTCCAGTGGAACTTGAAGTTTTGGTTGGCACTCATATTGCAGAACAGCCCTGACAGGATTTCCATGCATAGGACAAACAAATATGGAGATAATGGATCACCTTGTCTCAGCCCTCTCCCCCCTTGGAAGTAACCCGCAAGTTCACCGTTGACGTTGATTGAGAATTGACATGATGTAACACAAACCATGATCCAATCAATGACTGTTCTAGGGAATCCCATTTTTATCAACGTAGCATCAACGAAATCCCACCGAACAGAGTCATAAGCCTTCATCAGGTCTACTTTCATAGCACAACGAGCAGGACCCGTAGTTGTGTGATAGCCTTTCATTAGTTCCTGAGACAAAAGAATATTGTCGCTGATTCTCCGTCCAGAGATAAAAGCTGTTTGATACGGACCTACTAAGGATGGTAAAACAACTTTCATTCTCCCAGCTAGAATCTTCGCGATGCATTTGTATACTGTATTGCAGCAAGATATAGGACGAAAATCTGTCAACCTCGTAGGATTAGCAACTTTAGGGATAAGGGAAATGGATGTAGCATTCATTTCTTTAAGCATTCTACGAGTCTGGAAGAAGGAGCTAACAGCGTTGATTACATCTTCCCCCACTATGTGCCACATTCTTTTGAAGAAACCTGCGTTGAAGCCATCTGGACCAGGAGCTTTGTTGTTTTTCAAACTAAACATAGCATGCTTAATCTCCTCTCTTGTGACATCTTGTGCTAGTACATGCTGTTGAGTTGCCGACAATTTGTAAATAATTGCCGATTGCATCACTTCCTCGTTCAGGACCCTAGGCATCTGTTTCACTCCCAATACACGCTGGAAGTATGCAATTACTTCTGATTTGACTGCCTCGTGTCCTTCAGCGACTTCTCCATCCTCCCTTGTAACCGAGAGAAGCTTATTTCTATTCTGTCTACCATTTACTGATTTGTGAAAGTAGCTAGTATTCTGATCCCCCAAGCTAAGCCATTGTATCCTTGCCTTTTGTCTGAAAAAAACACTCTTCCGCCCTGACAGTAGAAGCATAGTTACGAACAGCATCTCTTTCTCGCATACGCAATGTTGGATCCTCAGGCGCTGTATGCAGAGCTTGTTGAGCCCTATCCATGTGATCTTTTGCATCTTTGACTCTATCGGAAATATTGGAGAAGTGAGTCTTATTGAAATGTTTAAGTTCCTGCTTTAGCTTCCTTAGTTTGCAACACAGTTGATACATTGGACACCCTCCTGAATGTTGATCCCATACTTTCTTCACCAAGGGCATGAACTCGTCATGATCCATCCACATATCGAAGAATCTGAATGGTTTCTTTATGTTCTGAACATTGCCAGTGACTTTTACCACCATGGGAGAATGATCTGACATACCAGCAGGCAAGAATCTCGCTTCCGACAATGGGAAGCGCATATTCCACTTCTCATTCACAAGCACTCTATCTAGTTTCCGCATAATCATATTCTCAGGACATTGGTTCGTCCAAGTATAATGCATACCTGAATACCGAAGATCATCCACTTTCGCTTCACGTATACATGTTTCCAATCTGTCCATATGACCAGCCCACGTAGAAGACCCCCCTAACCTCTCTGACTGGTTGCGGATAGCATTAAAGTCGCCCATAAGAATCCATGGGGTTGACTCCCATCCATCACTACGACTCACAATATCAGACCATAAAGCCTCACGTACAGATGCATTATTGTCTCCGTAAATGATTGAAGTATTAAAACAGATATTGGTAGCTAATATCATGACAGAAACATGGATAGCCTGGTCTGACATTCCCAGAACATCCACCTTCACCAAATCAGCATTCCAACAAACCCAAATACGACCACGACAAGAGAAATCATAATTATACAAGAATGACCAATTACGCAGAAGAAGTTGCGAAACATTATCTTTATTCCTGTCTCTAACCCGAGTTTCAACCAAACCAAAAAAAACCATCCTCTCTTGATGGATGAGCTGACGCAGTTCTGAATGCTTTATGGGATCATTCAAACCTCTAACATTCCAACATCCAATAATCATAGGGAAATAGAGAGGAGTACCAAACATCAACACACGGATTACCTTGACTTGCCCCCCCTCGAGGAGCCAGATTTCTTACTCTTCTTTGAAAAGCCTGGAGAACCCGTTTTCTTTTTTTCTAGAGAGTCTCTAGCCTTGCTAGCCAACTGATTAATAAAAGTTTCCCCGTCAGAAGAAATCGGACTTTGCGGACTTGTTGGGATCAGTGACGTCGACTCCTTATCATCATCTTCCTTACCTGTACCACCTCCCATAACTCCAATATCAACATTCACCTCATGACTAACAGGGTTCATGGTTGCATTACAGATGGTTGAACTTTGATCTAAAGAAGTACATGCATCCCCTTCCTCCAGCACCATGTCTGCTCGTAAGCTCTTCAAAATAAGAGGAGAGGTAGGATTTTCATCTTCATAACAACCAGCATTGGGCACATCTAATGTCGCAGATTCATTCGTATTACAATCAGCACTCTGTAAAGCAGATGCTAAACAACCATTCTCATTACAATTAAGCTCTTTAGATGCCAAACAATCATTCTCACCAATCGTAACACCCTTATTTCGTTTACCAACTACCTGCCATTGAAGCTGATTCTGCTTATTATCTGCATGTTTAGAGTTCACAGCTCCTATTTTCCTTTTGCCCTCTGCCCCCATTGTACGATCATCAACTTTACTGGTAGCACATATCGCTGTGGTATGTCCAAAGACATTGCAATTATTGCACCTTGAAGGAATCCATTCATAATCCGCTGAAATTGTTATGAATAACCCATTTGGACAGCGAAGGTCGTATTCCTTCACCAGCGTTTTCGAAGCTTCTATCTCAACGCAAACTCTTGCGTAGCTAAGCCTTTTACGCAACAATGTAGTAAGGTCAGCATGAAGGGGAACCCCAATAGCACTCGCTACATAACTCAGCCCCTTAACAGTCCAATACTCGAGAGGAACATTGTAGAGCTTAACCCATACCGGAACTCTATCCAGATCATCTTTCAAAAATTGCATGTTCGGATGCCAACGTTTAAGCACCAAAGGTCTGTTGGCCATGTGCCATGGGGCTCTCTCCAGAACATTAGTGGCGCGATCGACAGAATCAAAAGTGAAGAGAAAGAATCCATTATCAGAAGATAAAACTTCGGATAGACCGTGGGAGCCCCATATTCTTTTAGCAATAGAATTAACAACAGGATAGGGTAATTTCTGACCCACGAAATGACCAACTAGAGTGGATTTCCAAAGTTCACAGCCATCCTCAAACACATCAAGTGGAGGAGCTACTGTCACACACGACCATCAGTTATTGCGGGGGGAGCAAAATGCAAGTTACGGACTGGATTCATATCAAGGGACATCCTACCCTTATTTTCATCAACATCAGAGCCCTTCAAAGCATTTAAAAAATTCAATTTGGGGCTAAGGTGTAGCTGTTCTTGTTGCTTAGACCCAACCTTCAACTCATCACCTTTAGAACCCAACACAGGATTCATGTCATGACTATTTAGCATGTCTTGGAGCTCTAATTGTAAAGTATGTCCAGATTTAACTCCATTGTGTTGTTCAATGTCAGAGCTAACCATTGGAACAAATTTGACAGCAGAACACAAAGACAATTTGGCAGCATACAAATACTAGAAAAAACTCAGTCCAAGAAGCACTAATAAGCGACCAACACTATGATTGGAACACCGATCAGTTCAAACATCCCAACGGTTCAAAGGAAGATACACATGTTATGTATAACATATTCAAAAATCAGCACAGTTTAACGGTTGGATCGCCGCAGATCTTAATTATACCGAAACTGACCTGAGAATGACGACCTTCTGTTGAACATGTAGAGAACGTTGCTGGAGGCTTAATTTCTAATCTTCACCGTTCAGAATGTGTATCATAACCCGATGCATCACATATCCCAAAATAAGCTTGATCCAACGGTGGAAGAAGGAGAAATATGCCGGCGGCTCTGACTATTCCGAGAAGGATTTCTCCAGAAATATTCAAATGGCTGGCTTCCGCAAGAGGAATCCAATATGGACGATCCCTCTGGACAGAATGTAGGCAATATAGATGTTCACAACATACCAAAAAATAGTCTGGATCCAACGGTATAACAAGGCAAAACGGGCCGGCGACTCTGACAGCACTAGGGGGTTTTCCAGAAAATTTCAATTGTCCAGATTTCTTAAACGGCGGAAGCTTTAGAAGATCCCTCCGGTCAGAATGTAGACAATAGTTCAGTTCACAACATAACCAAATCTTGGCTTGATCCAACGGTGGTCGCCGGAGATATGGCTGTTGGAGCACCGCCCCTTTGAATCTTTCCTCTCTAACCCCTCTCTCCTCTCTCTAACCTCTCTCTATACTCTATAGTATTGACTTCCTCACGTGAATTTTCACTCTAAATAAAGGAATTTCCAAGATAACAAAATTTTAAAAAATAAAGATTTTTACTATTAGGGTTTATTCACGTAAGATAATTTTATATCTCCATGACATTGGAGGAAAAGAAACTAGTATGATAAATCAAGATGAAAATTAGTCAAAATGTGCCTTTAGATAAATAGGATGAATAACCTCCATAAAAAAAAAAATTAGGTGGAAGTTTTCCTTGTAGTTTCTTCTTTTAACATCATTTTAGATTATTTTTGACTGGTTTCAGGTGTTAGATCCAAATTGTATTTTAATTTTCAATTGGCTCAAAACATTCTATTAGTAAAGAACTTGATACGGTTTAGCCCATGGTTCAGTCTTGGGTTACTCATGATGGGATTTCAGTTGGAAGTTTGGGTTTAAGGGGAAGACCATTCGGCCAAGTAGGGTTTTTTTTTTTTTTGGTTTTAGCTTGTATTCCATTGGGTTCAGCCATGTTGGGTTTTCACATTGGAATGCATTCGGCCAGGTTGGGTTTGTTGGTGTTGATGGGTTCGATCCAATTATGGAGAAGTTAGTTTCTTTCAAAAGTGATTTGGGCCTTGTAGATTTGCATGAGCTTGGGCTATATGGGGTCTAAAAGTGATTAAGATTAATTCGGGTGTTGGGGTCCTTCTCCTATAAGGATTTGTAAAAAATCCTAGTTAAGTTTGGATTCATGATGGGCGATTACAAAACTGAATTGGAGAGCGATTATCATGTCTCCATATTGGATAAGGATTCCATATGTAACATGGAGACCACGTGGTGGCATCATGTGGGGGTGAATTCTCCTATTTATTTGTTCATTATAAGCAAGGATTCCTTTCCTACAAGGAGAACAAGAGGCGACCAGATTTGGAATTTCCTAGTTGTTTTCTTTCTTCTCTTCCAAGATTTTATTACTTTAAAAGGAGATTATGGAAGGCTTTTAGAACATTATTTTGACCAAACAAGAGAAGAAAATCAAGCATTTAAGGCGGAGCATGTTCAAAGCATGGAAAGAGATTTAAAAGGGGTGGGTAAGCACATATTATTCTTATGCAAGTCAAACCCAACTACAAAAGGAAATTAATCAAGCTAAGAACTGTTTTGGGGACTGATTGTTTTCTTGTATTATTTAGAATATTTTACATAGTTTTTATGCCATTTTAAATGTTATTTGAACCAAAAGATTTCAGTTTAGGTTCTTAAGTTTAATTATGTTTGTTTTGGCTCAAATTAAATGTTTTAGGTATTAAACTTGTGTTAGCTAAAAGCTCAAAGATTTGCAACCCAATATGGATTATCTTAAGACTATACAATGTTTTCTTTGCTATGAATTTCAACGGCATTCAAATTAATAATATTAATAATATGTTCTTTGTATAACTGATCTTCTAGTGTCAATTTGCGAATTTCAAACCTCTAGTTTTTAGTTATAGATTAACTCTGATCAAGATTCTCAAACTTGATTTTTTATTTTCTTGAGAAAATATCATTGTTATTGGGGAATGCTTGCCTATAAAATCAAGAAGTTTGCATCATAACTTGCAATCAAGGAAGACCAGAGTCAATACAATGTGAAGTCTAATGTCAAGAAAAGCACGTTATAGAACCCTTCAAACAATTTTGAAGTCGACAGCAGCTGAAATGTTTGGCATTTCTCCTTCCAATGATAAGAGGGATGGTTCACATATTACCTTTTGTTTCATGTTTTGATGGATTTCTGATAGATTGGTATAAGAATCTTTGATCTTTGCTGCACGAGTTTTGTTTTATACTAAGCATGATGCACACTTAGCATTATTGTATTGTAATATGCTAATTAGTAAAAATGATATGACTTCAATGACATTAACGTGTTTTTTTCCATTTCTTTTTCTAAATGTGATTGAAGTTAGGGATAAGAATTTCAAGATCAATATTCTGTCAAAAGAGTATCAGCATATTTGCAGGTCAATAGGCTTGATGCTCTGGGAGTCAGCTCGAATGATGACTTCGGTGCTCGAAGGAAATCCAACTATTGTTTAGGGGGGGAAAGGTGTTAGAATTAGTTGTGGTCAAATCAGCTGACCTCGTAGTTGCTAATGATGGGGACACAAAAGCACTTGAACTATTGGCCCAGAATGTTTCTTCTAAGCTTACACAGCCATCACTTGCAAAACGGATTATGAAGAGATTGGGGTGGGAAAATAGAGAACATATAGAAGCCATAAAGGAACTCCATTCTGGAGGTTTTGAAGTCATAATTGGCACGGATGTTACATACATTCCTGATGCTATTTTGCTTTTGTTTGCCACTGCGATGGAATTAAAATCATGTGACAGCAACGGTGGAGGAGACAAGGAACAGGCTCTAATTCTCTGCCTTATCTTCCGCCGAGTCGAAGAGAACCATCCTTACTTTCAGCTGCATCTCAAATTGGTTTTAAGTTGGTTGATAAATGGCCAACAGGAATTCCATCTAATCCATCTCAAAGCATTGTAGGCTCTTGGTTTCAAGAGGATCAGCCCAACATCAAGTATAATTATGCCAATGATTTATTAGAGGTGCCAATTAGATCCAATTATAAAAGCTAGGACAAAGAAGCTTAAAGAAGCATTAAATGAGTTTGTTCAGAACATATGAAGCAAGATGGATCTAGAGGGGCTTGGGACATTTAAGGAGCATGATGGACAACCTTTAATTAATCTAATTCAGGTTCAAGAAGAGCCCAATTCGTGTGGAACAAGTGGTTGATGTCCACATCCCAGCCTTGTTAGCCTTTTTTTTTTTTTTTCCCTAATGCTACAAGAATAGAAAGTCAGCAATTTATTTTCCTAAATAAGGAAGTTGGCCAAATACTGTTCCTAAAAAGGTGATGATTATTTACTACTTTTCTTAACCTAGAAAGGAAAGTAATTAACTCAACAACAAATGAGGAAATTAGTTTTCTTATTTGACCAAGTTAAACAAGGAGATCCAAGCTAATCAAGGACATCAAAAGGGGTAACAACACAAATTTTTCAAATCAGATTGCTCGTAGTTTATTTGAGACTTCTTAAGAGTGACAAATCTAATTGTAGCATATTTAAGATGATAATTTTTGGATTTTTATAATTTTTATTATTTTCTTCTTAGTCTTTGGGTTATTATTATTTATTTGGGTCACTTGTAAGAGGGCTCCATTAGGGTTTTCTTTAAGTCTAGAGTCAATATAAATAAATACATAATCATTTATGTAAGGGTTAGACAATTCAAATTAATAAAACTTCTTGTTTGCCGCACTTTTTGTTTGTTGGTGAGATACTATCCCTTCATTGGTTCTATAAAGAACTGAAAAACAACTTATCGAAGAATAACTAACTTTGTGGGGTCATCCTTATACTTCTCGTCTGTGAATCAATATTTAAAAGGCACCAACACTATTGGAATGAGTAAAATGACGCAATGAATCCAATTAATCTTTGATAAGTCAAGTTCAATTCGTTCAAGAATTGAAGAATGTAAGAATCACTTTCACACGTTAAAACTAAAAAATTCAGAAGTAATATTCATCAATGGCTTCGAAATATTGATTACATGAGTTTAAATAGTTCTTGAAAATTAACCCTAATGAACCCCTTATGTGGACTTACATGAGCTCTACTCAAAACTGATCCAAAAGCCCTAAATTGAAAAGCCCATAACCTGATCCAAACAAGCCTTAGATCCTAGCTGAAAAACAAAATATTAATTAAGACCAAACATGAAAGAAAATAATAAAAATAATTAATTTTTCATTAAATACTAGCCATTAGCCTTCGCAATGCAATCCAATTATAATTTTTAGTCTTGAAAATCAATAAATATACTGAAAATAAAGCAAAACAAAACTACGATTATAATTTTGCGAATAGCAATGCAAATTCGTATGAATTGTGAACAAAACGAGGACACAAAATAAAACAGAAGAAAATACTTGTGAAGACAATTACTTGACTCCTAAATGACCCAATTATAATAAAAAGAACAAGATTTTGACAAAAACATATGGTAAGGAACACGTTTTGGAACTCATGCAAATCTAACATGTTACGCAATTTTTACGTAATAGAATTGAAACCCAGACCAAACTATCTTGAAATGACATCAATTTTAATATTTAGAATTCTAATACCAAACAAACAACAAAGCTTTTTTCATAGGTCATTCTCTTATATCTAGATTTCCAAACCCCTTGTATGATTAGTTTGTGGTAAAATTGAACCTCAAATTAAGATCTCAAGCAAATGATATCAAAATAAGCCCAAATTTAATTTGTGGTGTGATCTCACACAAAATAAATAGAATATGGAGTTTCAATGGATAATGAGGTGTTTGCCTATAGTTCACTAAGAGTTGTGTTTCTATAGAAGAATTGAACCTCAAATTAAAATCTCAAGCACATGATATCAAAATAAGATCAAATTTAATATATGGTGTGATCTCACCCCCCCTGACACAGAATATGAAGTTTGAATATATTCTAAAACTTTGTGTTTCTGCAGCAAAATTGAATCATCCTTTAAATTTCATCTAATCTCTCTCTTTATAGATGACGCAAACACAAAGAATAAGAAGATGAATGACGCAAACACTGAAAAACATAAAGGAACACTATAAAAGAAAACAAAAATAACAAAAGGATATGACCTTGTTTTAGAGCCTAGCTTTGATACCAACTAATGTGAACCACGTGGTCACGCAACCCACAATCAAGATTGAGATCTGATCCTGGAAAGCCAAAATAGGTCTGATAGGAGTGTGACAAAATAGAAATCTTCCCCAATGCACCAGCACTATTGAAATGAGTAGAATGATGCCAAGAAGTTAGTTAATCTTTGATAAGGCAGACGCATTTCATTCAAGAATTGAAGAATGCAAGAATTACTCTCATATGATAAAACTAAAAAATTTAGAAGTAATATTCATCAATGACTTTGAAATTTTGGTTAAATGAGTTTAAATAATTCTTAAAAAATTAACTCTAATGGACCTTTTATGTGGACTTAGATGAGGTCCACTCAAAACTTACCCAAAAACCCTAAACAAAAAAGACTATAACATGATCCAAACAAGCCTTGGATTCTAGTTGAAAAATAAAATATTAATTAAGAACAAACATGAAAGAAAATAATAAAAATAATTAATGTCATTAAATACCACCAGCCCTTCTTTCTTGTGTAGCTAGGATGAATAAGAAATTCTTATAAGAAAAGGATTATGAAATATTAATTAATACATGTTCTGACCTATATCGCAAGTCCTTCTCAAACTTTGATTCACTTGAAATTTTACCCGAACATAAACCAATACCTTTGGGATCTTTAGGTCAAGTTTCAGCTCACTCCAACGGTTAGATTTGGAGTTATGTTCAAAAGCGTAAAACATGGTCACATAACCCACACGCAAAGACACCAATTTCCGGAAAGCCAAGTAAATCAGGTTTGATAGGAGCGACACAAAGATAATTTGTACTTAGGCGCCAGCACTATTGGAAACGGAAAACCCCCACCCAATGAATATTGATTCGTGAACAAGTATAAGGATGACACCAAGAAGACAGTTGTTCTTCGATCAGTCGTTTATCAGTTTTTTAGAGAACCATGGAAGAAAGATTATTACACCAACACACACACACACACAAAGTGCAACAAACAAGAAGTTTTATTAATCTGAATTGTTTAACTTACATGTCTGGTTATGCCTTTATTTATACTGACTCTAGATAAATCCTAATGGACCCCTTATATGATGCCCACTTACAATTAAACCCAAATAATATAAATAAACCCTAAACTAAGAAGAAAATAATAATAACAATAATAAATCTGAATTTAATATCCTAAATATAATAGGATCAGATTTTTTGCTCTTTAAAAGTCCCATATAAGTTAAGTTCAAATCTGAAGGTAGAATTAATTCTGAAGTCTTCTTCTTTTTTTTTAGCTATGATGAATAAGGAATCCTTGTAAGAAAAGGATTCTAAAACATTTATAAATCCTAGCCACACTTTGGAACTATATTGCAGCCCATTAAAGATCTTGTAAGCCTAAGTTTCATTAGTCATTGATGAATAACAATTATGAATTTTTCAGTTTTAATGTGTGAGAGAGATTCTTGCATTCTTTGGTTCTTGAATGAATTGAATCTAACTTATCAAAGATTAACTGCCTCTCTGCCTTCATTCAACTTCATTCCAATAATATTATTGCCTTGGGACAAGTTTCTATTGTGTCACATTCCAATAGGTCATTTTGATATTATTAGGTCTTAGTTTCAATTTTGGTTCTTTAAGATTACATAACAAGTAAGATTTGCATTAACTCCCAAAACATGTTTGTCTTATATTTGTTTTGACCAAATTACTTTGTTTCTATTATATTGGGGTTATTTAGAAGTTAAATAAGTGTCTTCATTAATTTTTGTTTTTGTTTTATTTCGTATCTTTGTTTCGTCCACAATTCATATGAATTTGCATTGCTACTATTCTGTTACTTTTGTTGTTACCCAATTTTTTACCCACTTTTTTTGATAAGATTTTTGAAAAATCCAAAAATAGTGAAAAACAATGAAAATTCAAAAAATATGTTTTTTAATATATTTGCATTGTTTTTTAGCATTTTCAGCATCGTCTCAAAAGAATTTAAATTTTCAAAGATATTTGGAACATGTTTGACTTTTTACACGTTATTTTTAAAATCAATGATTTTCCTCATTCGAGTCGATATTGATAAGAAAAATAAAAAAAATTACAAAAATCAAAATTACAAAAAAAAAAAAAAAAAAAAAAGAAGAAGAAGTTAAGGGGTCAAGTTTGAAAACCTAGCAACATTTTTTTTCTATTAATAGGAGTTTCCAACACATTCGCATAGGGGGCAATCTTGTACCAAAATTAGAGGGGGCAACACAAAAAAACCCTAAACAACCTAACCCCACTAGCCTCCACACTAAGACAGCCGCCGTTCTCTCCCTTGAAACCAAAGGAGCCGCAGCCCATAGACTCATATTCATTTTTCTGTTTTGGAAAGAAAGCCGTTGTCCCTCAGGGTCATTGATGGTTGCTCTCTTAGAACATAGACAAAGGCCCCTTGCCATTTCAGCTCTCCATCTTCTCCCATGCACTTGAACAACCCCATTCCCATATAACCCCCTAAACCAGCGCTCCATACTCGTCTGACCATCTTCATCTTCCCTGCTGATGGCCTCTCATCTCCAATCCACACCTGCCCCATCTTTTTCTTCACCAGAGCCACCACCCACTAGACCTTCCATCTCTGTAAACTAGCCTTTACAGAACCACTACCTTCTCCTCCAAAATCGAACAAGTTCCCCCCTCTATCATCCATCTCCTCTCTTTGTTTTCCCTCAACACTTCCACTGATGGTAATAGAGAAGCAACACGAGAACCACATAATGGCCTTCCCTGGTGATATCTCCGCCTCAACACCACCAGCAACCTCTCCTATCTCCATAGTAGCTCCAAGGGCCACAGGGGATGGCAAATCTCTTCTCCCTCTTTGCTGACCAGACCAGATGCGAACCTCGTGATCACATGGTCACACAACTCACAATCAAGATTGAGATTTGATCCCAGAAAGCTAAAATAGGTCTGATAGGAGTGTGACATAATGGAAACCTATCCCATGGCACCAACACTATTGGAATGAGTAGAATGACGCCACAAAGCCAGTTAATCTTTGATAAGTCAGATTCAGTTCATTCAAGAACTAAAGAATACAAGAATCACTCTCACACATTAAAACTGAAAAATTCAGAAATAATAATCATCAAAGCTACTGAAATTTTGGTTACATGTGTTTAAATAGTTCTTAAAAGTAACCCTAATGGATCTACCCTTGTGGGCTGAACTGGCCCTATACAAAATTGGCCTAAAAATCCTAAAGTAAAAAGCCCATAACCCGATCCAAACAAGCCTTGGACCATAGCTCAAAACAAAGTTTTAATTAAGCCCAAACATGAAAGAAAATAATAAAAATAACTAATTTGTCATTAAATACCACCGGCCCTTCTTTCCTTGAGTAGCTAAGATAAATAAGGAATCCTTATAAGAAAAGGATTATGAAACATTAATGAATCATTACCACACTTGTAGATTATATTGCAGCTCATTAAAGATCCTTGTGGAACTAGGAAATTCCCAAAACCAGCAGCCACATCCTTGTAGGAAAAGAATCCTAACCAAATAGGAAGTCCACACCGAAGAGTTATGCTTACAAGAGACAATGGGGAGGTTGAATCTGAGTCAACAATGTTAAGTGGTGGACACTTTTTTGGAAACAGGCAATCCCAAAGTTCTCCTTCATCTTATGGCTTGCTATCCATAATGCATTGTTGACTCAGGATAGGCTTATGTCCTTCAATCTCATTTAGGTTCTGCAATGTTTACTATGTAGGGATGATTATGAGGATATTGACCACTTGTGTTTCGATTGCACTTTCTCCCATCATATTTGGTATGATCTTTATTCCATATTCTTCATCCCATTTAGGAGTCAATCATGAAACAACATCATCACTTGGCTCTCTAATTTGGGTAGCGGTCATTCCCTTACTTTTAGTTCTTTTGTTTTGTTTGTTTTTTGTTCACTTTCCTATTCTTAGTGGGGTTTTGTCCCTTTGTATTTTACTATTTTTTTGGTTATATAATTACCTTATCTAAAAAAAAAAAAAATAGAGCTATTGCACAAGAAAATGAACCAAGGTGATCCAAACATGTACTCAAGCAATTCCATTTGATTAGAAAAATCATAGAAATGAAAAATATAAAGATAGTATGAGTAAACATTGAAGAAAATCTTATAAACCTTGTCACTAAGACATTGTCTTCAATCTAAACATGATTACCATATGGAGGTATTAGATACATGAGCGGTTGACTTTAGTCCAATTGGGGGATTGTTAGTGAATATGTCCTTTATAGCCAATCGGTTGTTTGTATGTAACATTAATTTTATTCATGTAAAATATAGTTATTGTTAATAAACACTTTCATTATCTTTACTATTTATTTATATTTGATTAATGAATCTAGAGTATAAATAAAGTTTAAAGGACAAAAATACTTTGCAAATAAAATTATAAAGCTGTTATAATTATGAGATTCTTATTGCATCACAGCACTGTTCCAAAATATTTTTGGTCAATGTTTTATTAAGACTCGACATTGATTAGAGCTATTAAGACCGATACATATTACATTCTTTCTTTTATGAACCGAAGCAGCTACTCTTATAAATTAAGGTATGAGGAATACCTGGAACTAATATGTAGTTGCTTGTCAAATGACATATACACTGAACTAGCTATGAGAATTCCAGATGGAGAGATCATCTGTGTCTATAAAAAGACTCACGTGATAGTTGTGTAAATGATCCTTAGACTTTGGATCACTAAGTTATCTTGTATAGAAAGTGTTATGCTTTAATCCTAACTACACGTCTTAATAAAGGGTAACAAATAAGTAAATATTGGGTATAACATAAACTATATAAAGAATTTGAGTAATCAAGAGAGGATTCATCAACTTGTATGAATTAGAGAAAATATTTTTTTTATTCTCAAATAATATTGATTGTAAAACTCTTATTTGAAAAGAGTTTCAACCAAGGGTGATTGATATTTGAAAAGAGTTTCAAATCTTATTCAAATAATGAATGACTATGTTGTCAATAACAAATATGATTTGACAGAGTAGACATACTTTATGTTATAATGTCTAAATCTAAACATTGTTGATAAAGAAATAATAATTGCACTAAGAAATTGATCACTAAAAGGTTAAGTCAAATCACTTATGATTTTTCTAATATTTCGATCATGACAGGTTGCTAAATATTGTGCTTGATCTTCAAATATAAATCAATCAATTATTGAATTGATAATAAATTAAGTTTAATTTATTTAATTCTATTTTATTTAGGATTGTGATTTATATTGAGGCCAGCTTATTAAAGAAATTGGTTACACATATAAGAATGATTGATCATGAATTAATATGGAATGATTAATTAAGTGTAACTTGATTGTAAATAAATTTTATAAATGAAAGACTAGAATGTAATTAGTACAAGAGCAATTATAGATCTAGAAAAAAATCAAGTATGGACTTGATTGAATAAATTTTTACAATTATTATGAAATAATATATGTGATATTATTTAAAGGGTAAATTGATATTTTACCATTTACAAGGTTTTTTAGGTTTTTCTATAAATAGAATGTTATACCTCTTATTTTATGAACAACACAATACAATATAGAAACACATGAAATACAAAAGGAAAAAGATCTAGCACTCAAGGTATAGTAGTCCTTATCTCCTAAAAGTTTTTTAGGTCATAGGTGATTCGCATGAATTACCATTTGAGGTCGGATACTTGAACAACTTATGGTTTGTGATAACCTAACTTTGAGGTAATTATTCAAAACTAAAAAGAATACCTGATCTTAAGGTAATCTTTGAATAAACTCTAAAAAACTTTAGATCTGTCTAACATCTTCAACACTTCTAAAAAATTTTATACACACACACATGTGCATATCTGTGTGTGTGTGTTTGAGATTCAAAGAACCCAACAATTAATTCATTTCATACTAAAATTTTGTGCCAATATGTTACAAATAAAGCCAAATCTTAAAAGCCAACTATTAATTCCCAACCTAGACCAACACGTTCCATACTCCCTAGATTAATAAAAGGCTATGTTTAATCTTGGTAGCACAATAAATACCAACAATCATCCATTTAAATTTGTTCTACCCTAATTATTTTCTCATCAATCTTCCCTATTGAGAGATCCATGTGACAATAAACCATAAAAAAAAAAAAAAGTAAAAGCAAAGAAAGAGATGTTTTTTATGATTTTATTTGTTATTTATCTTATGAGAGCGATTGATTGCAAATTATTTATTAGATGAAGTTGATGAAAAAACATATAAATTAGGAAATTAGCACCCAAAATATAAATAAATACCAAAATAGTACAAGATGAAAAAGTTTTGGCAAAATAATACAGTTTGAGGATGTCATGGATCTGAAATGCAATATTTGATCAAATTTCGCTTTTCTAAACCACGACATTTGATCAAATGTTATAATTTTGAACAACAACAATTGATTTAATGTCGCGGTTTAGAATTGCGATATCTTTAAAGAGACTATTTTAAGAAATGGCTAGACATTTAACAAAACAATTGGTCATAGCAAAAAAAAAAAAAGTCAAACCAGTTTGGATATTAATTTTAGGTCATTTTCATGTCTTAAGACTGAATTTCTTTTTATAAAATCATAGTTTTTGTTAATATGAAATTTTATTAATTTTATGATTTTAGAGAGTTAAAATTTTTATAATTTTATCAAAATTTAGACAAAGTTTCCTCTATATAGAAACTATACCTGGAGTGGAATATATATATATATATATATATATATATATAACTGAATAAATTCAATAATACAATATTCAAGTAATCTCAAAATATATAAACATAACTCATCTATTTAATCTAGTGGATGATCCGGGCTTATAAGTAGTATGACTGCATCCAGCTCCCACTCTTGCCCGAAATGCTTTGTCCTTTACCAAGGCATCATCAAGAGTTAGCCTCTCCCGAAAAATTTCAATGACAAACATTTAACCACCCAGGACGCTATAGAATGAACTTCACTTTCTTTATTAGTACCACGAAGATAAGATGCGGTCTCACAACCCTTCCGCAGGAAGAAGCAAATCTAAAATTAATGTGAAATTAAAAGATAAATATATAAAACTCAATCGTTAACATATATTAATCATAAAAAAAATTAATGTTGAATTCACTGGCCATGTTGCTCTATATATATATATATATATATATATATATATATATATATATCCAACCATTTGGAGGAACTTGCTCAAGTTTCAGAATAATGATCCACCATGTTCTACTCGTGTACCAAATCATATATACTCCTTGTTAATAATCATAGGATGCACCTTTGTAAATATCACATCCATCTATACATCCCACTGTGATACATAAACACTATGCTAACCTAACCAATCGTAATCATCATTACCCCTACCGAGTAATGGCATGCAAAGCATCACTCGTATTGATAGTAATTGGAATGTGCTATCTACATTATAATTGTCGCCTTACTCAATTTAGGCAATGTAGCTTGAATATCTCAAAACATATTAGCTAGACCACTATTGTCCATTTATTCATGCCGCTAGTGCAAACAACTATAGCAACGACCAATCATTCTACTAAGTAAGGTGTCCACATAACCTACATATTATAAATTAAATAAATATCAAACAACAATAATTCAGTGTAGTTAATTATTTTATTTAACAAATACTTCAGAAAAAATACCTAGATAACATGTTGTTTATCAAGCTCACTCTAATAAAATGCTAGCACATGTGGTGGATTATTTTAAAAAACCCGTCTAACACACCACTTAAAATTAAAACATGCCAGTTTAATTGTATTTTTTCAAAGTTTCAAAAAACATAATATAAATGTATATAATTGCAAAAACAACATCATAATTCATATATCCTAGTGGGAGATGAAATGTAACCCCCATAGTTTGGGTGCCACATCCGACAATCTTGGTATCTAGGGCTACCCACATAGAGGTGTTCCCATGAACATAATTGTTATTAAATAAAAACAATTTGTAAATTCAAATCTATATAGTTAATTAGATTTTTTTTTTGTTTATACTTGTAAAAGTAGCAAACATCCCCAACCTATTTGGTGGTGTTGAAAATGTCTCCTTAATCCATTTAAGACATATCTACCCCCCCCCTCAATTCTAAATAACCGCTTGTATAACGCAGTTTTATTATAAACACCAGTAGATGTGACTGTTTATCCATCAATAGGCAATCCAAGAAAAATTTGCATGTCCTATAGTGTCGATGTCATCTCTCCATTTCTAAGATAGAACATGTGTATCTCACGTCTCCACTGTTCAATCCGTGTGTGGATCAAGGTTGATGTGGTCAAGACAACTAACATACAAAAAACCAGCTTAATCCACATATGGCTTGACTTGCTCATGAAATCGCATTCGCCAATGTGTGCGATAGTAAATAATTGTCTCATCTTGTATAACAATTTAAATTATAATTAATGAAAATTTAACATTTTTATGATAATTAAATTAAACATAAATTGAAAATATATTAAAATTAAATATTCTTACAATGTGCTAGCATAAGTAGACGCTCGACAGAAGTGTTAGTGGGTTTGGTAGGCATGTATTGTGACTCATGCTCACCCTGATCATCATCCAAATATAGACGCTCGACATGAGTAGACGATCTACCACCTCGAGTGCATGGAATCATGTGTAAGAAAAAATATTGTAATATATCATAACATGACCTAACAAATTGTTATACATATGCTGTCTGATGCAAACCTCGTGATCACATAGTCACGCAACCCACTCGCAAAGACACCAATTCCCAGAAAGCAAAGTAACTCAGATTTGATAGGAGTGTGACACAAATATAACTTGTACTAGCACTATTGGAAACAGAGACCCCCACCCAACGAATATTGATTCGTGAACGAGAAGTATAAGGACGACGCCACGAAGACAATTGTTCTTCGATATCGCTTTCAGTCCTTTAGAGAACACACAACAAGTGCGACAAAGAAGTTTATTAATCTGAAAATTATGTAACCTTACATGTTTGGTTATGCCTTTATTTATACTGACCCTCCTTATATGAAACCCACTTATAATTGACCCAAATAAGTAATAATAACCCAAAACCTAAGAAGAAGATAATAAAATAATAAAAATCCAAAAATTACCATTCTAAATATGAATACAATGTTTAAGAGGTAGTCAAGTTTTGGGGGTTGTCCCCAAAGAAATTTAAGATGTAAGGTTACACAATTTTCTGATCAATAATGCAATTTGGGACCTGTGCATCAGACAGACAACAGTCCAGGTTGCAAGATCTCAGTAGGCATGGACGTGCTTAACAAAGAGCTTCCCAATGACCATCAAGATCTGGATCTAGCCCATTTTTACATCAAGAATCTCTAGTCCCCACTGGCCCAGCTGAGGGACTGTTTAGTTGAAGCTGTGTTAGAATCTGTAGGGAGGATTTGTTGAGTGTCTGGGGACCTTAGATCTCCAACAACCGGCAAAGTTATTAATACCTTCTTCCCGTATGTCTAGTCTTGTTGCTAAAATAGGGAAAAACAATTCCATCCATCGTAAAAAACCAAACAATTCAAGAATGTGGTGATCATGCTCAATACTAATGCCGACAGCCCCCTTTCCTCAATCACACGGAACTAGACCCCTGTTTTGAACATGGACTTGCCCATCTGGAACAAAGATGGAAAGACCATTACGAAGAGCAAAGAAGGCACTGCAAAACTCAACTAGTCAGGTCCAATGTGTAGAAGTGTGTAGAAATGGCAAGTTCCTTAAGTCATCACATAAGAAATAATTGTATTTTCGGTGGATCCAGTCCTGGGAAAGAAAAGGAGTTTCTAGAATCAGCAAATCATCTTGGTTAGGTACTATTGTACTAGCTGAGTGAAAGATTCAATTGGTTAATGGAGGGAGTGTCAATAGCTGTATTTTTAGGAGGTAGTCAAGTTTTAGGGGTTGTCCCCAAAGCTTTTAGCACAAGGGGACATCATTGGAAAAACAATTGGAGAGGAATTACAGGTTCCCACATGCCTGATCGAATGAATACAATGTTTAAACATGTTGATTGACACGACCAAAAGCTTGATGTCTTCTCTCAAGTGCAAGAGTGTTAAAGTAATAAATAACTCGGCAAGACTGGGGTCGAACCACAGAGAGGTTAATTGTATAAATTATAAACAACAAGACAACAACAACAACAACAACAATAATAACAATAATAGTAGTAATAATAATAATAATACTCAGTACGTGGCGTTGTTACACCTGAGAATGATCTAAAAGATCGGGTCACAGGTTTCCAGCCTATATACTAAGTTTATGAAAAGATCAAAGAGATATATTATATAATATAAACAGAATGTAAATAATAATAATAATAACAGTAATAATAACAGTAATAATAGTAGTAATAAAAGTAGTAGTAGTAGTAGTAGTAAAAGAAGATGAAGATGAAGAAATTAATGAGAATTTTGAGATCAAAGATTAATGTAAGGATTAAACAATGATAAAAATAAACGTCAAGGTTACAAGATCCACTAATGGTACTTCAAACAAGTATAGTATAAACTCTTATTATTCAATTGGAAACCACACATAAAGGAGGTTCCAATCAGATTATAAATTGTTAACATGATTACATTAGTTATCTTATTCGAATAAAGCTAATACTTGTAAATGTTGGCAGGTATTCATGATTATAACTTATGTTAACAACAAATCAAGTTCCTTTCATAGCTCAGGTGTCGGTTATACCATACAGTATGGGCTATGAAAGTACCAAGTATTTGTTGTACCAAGTGTTATACAACATAAATCTAGATTAACCATTTAACAAGCAAAGTATTAAAAGTGAACAAGATAACAAATATAAAACATGTTAGTATCCAACGTTAAGGTCCATGTTAAGTTTATATTATACTTATTCTTACACCATTAGTGTACCCTTTTCACCTTGACATAATTAACTTAGCTAAACATAATGAAAGAAAGAAACATAAATGAACTAGATAAGAACATAAATGAGAAAGAAGTTAACTAAGTAAAGGAAAGGAAATGAAGTGCATAAACTTGATATTAATGAAAGCAAAACATAAGCAATACAAAGAGAGAAAGCAAGAGCATGATCTTGATCTGGAAACCAAGATGCCTCAATACATGGTAAGTGCCTCCTTTTATAGGCCAAAATTTGGAACTATTGATTTGTTGACTAATTGATGAGTGGGTGGCCACATCTTGACTTGGTGACAATCCTTATATTTTTGTCTGAACAAGACATCATTGCTAACATCATAATTTCCCAGAATCCTCAGGAATGTTCTAGGAAATTGTCTCAGCTTTCCAACAAAAAAAAAAAGATGAGGTCATTTGGACTTCTAGAACTCAAGATATGGGCTGAACACTAAATAATGTCTAGGTTGCAGGACAGCTTCGGACTTCTTCGTTGTTCCTATAATTTGGACTTGAAAACGGCCTTTTTAAATCTTGGTGTCCAAATGAAAGTTGTAGGCCTATGTTTTATCTTTCCATCCATATAAAATGGACCTAAATCCAAGATCTAGAGCTCCAGATATGATCCAATTACCGAGCAATGTTCTGGTTTGGACTGCACCAGCATCTCTTTTCTAAGTTTGGCCATATCTTTGTCCTTTCACTTTCAATACTTAAACTCATCAACCAATCCTTTCATTTATGTGTTAAGCCTGCATTTAAGATGAACATTTACCATAAATTAAAGGTATCTTATATTATTTGATATGTTATTATAAAACATGCTTAAGTTAAGGAGTTATTGATACTTCAAGTGCAAAATGATGATATAAAACCTTAATAAACATGCACTTTTAAGTACTAATCACACCCCCCAACCAGCTTATTACTAGTCCCTAGTAATCAAAGCGTTAAAATAGAAAAACAATTTGCAAGTTCCACAAAGCAAGGCATTCATCATTCAACTTCCATTGATCTATCCAGATAAACAAACTCTCATTAAATTTATATTTCTGCTTTATACTTCTTAAACAAGATATTAATAAACCTTCTGATGCGGATCAGCCCAACACCAAGCGTAATCATGCCAACGATCCATTGGAGGTACCAATTGGGCCAATCACAAGAGCTAGGGCAAAGAAGCTTAAAGAAGCATTGAATGGGCTTGTTCAGAACTTATGGAGCAAGATGGACCTAGAAGGGCTTGGGACATTTAGGGAGCATGAAGAACAGCCTTTAATTCATCTAGTTCATGTCCAAGAAGAGCCCAATTCATGTGGAACAAGGGGTTGATATGTCCGGCCCAATACCAGCCTTGTTAGGCTTGTTTTATTTCCTAATGCTACAAGGATAAAAAGCCAGCAATTTATTCTCCTAATTAAGTAAGGAAGTTGGCCATATCTTATTCCTAAAGAGGGGAGGACTATTTAATGCTTTTCCTAACATAGGAAGGAAAGTAATTAAATCAGCAACAAAGAAGGAAATTTATCCAAGCTAATCAAGGACATCAAAGGAAAGGGGGCAGCAACGCAAATTTGATTCTAGCATATTTAGGATGGTAATTTTCGGATTTTTATTATTTTCTTCTTAGTTTTTGGGTTATTATTACTTATTTGGGTCAATTGTAAGTGGGCTTCATATAAGTCCACCTAAGGGGGGTCCATTAGGGTTTCTTTAAGTTTAGAGTCAGTATAAATAGAGGCATAACCAAACATGTAAGGTTACGCAATTTTCATATCAATAAACCTCTTTGCTGCACTTGTTGTGTGTTGGTGGGATAATCTCCCTTCCTTGGTTCTCTAAAGAACTGAAAACGACTTATCGAAGAACAACTGGCTTCGTGGCATCATCTTTATACTTCTCGTTTGCGAATCAATATTCGTTGGGTGGGGGTTTACGTTTCCAATAGTGCTGGTGCCTAGGTACAAGTTATCTTTGTGTCACACTCCTATCAAACCTGATTTACTTGGCTTTCTGGGAATTGGTGTCTTTGCGTGTGGGTTGCGTGAACACGTGATCACGAGGTTCGCATCATTTGGTATCAGAGCTTGGCTCTATTAATCAGGTTATATCCTTCTGAAATTTTTGTTTCATATTGTTTCCGCAGAAAAAAAAAATTCCTTGGTGTCCAATTTCTTCTTCTTTTGATTTGGTATCATATAAAAAAAAAGGGTTATTTCATTTGGTTCCTGACCAAAATATATCAGTGGCATAAAAAAAAAAGGAAAAAAAAAAAAAGTCATTCGTTTGTTTCTGCTGCAGAAAACTAAACAAAGACAAATTTGACCAAATCAACTCAGAATGAGCTCAAATTTGATTCTCTTATTACTGGGACCCTAATCGCACCACATATTAATTTTTAAGTCAGTTGGATATCGTTTACTTTGGGTTTCAAATTCGGGTCTGATTAGGTCTGATTCATAATATTTTTGCGTCAGTCTATCAAAATTTATTGTAAGTTGCTAAAACTTTATATTCTGTCTATTTGGGTTGGTAGATCACTATATCTGAAATTTTAGCTCAATTGGACATCATTGACTTTAGGTTCCAGATTCGGACTTAACTCGTTATAAACGAGTCTGTTTTGCGTTAACTTTTGAAATTCGCTTTCTTTCTGTTGTTTTCATTTCTTTCCATTTATTTTCATCATATCCAACGTATCCGGGTGTTGTTTCATCGTTTTTCATATTTTGTTTCTGTTTTTTTTTTTCGAGTCTTTAGTTTCGTTCATATTTCAGATAGACTCGCTTGCTACTCGCGAGACTATCATCGCAGTTTTGTTTTGCTTGTTTTCTGGTTTTTATTGCTTCTTGAGTCATATATATAGATATATTTGGATTGCGCTGCCAAGTTGGTTTTATTTGGTGTTGGTTTTCAGTTTCGCAAGAACCGTAAGAGGTGAGACGAGAGTGTGAGCGTGTGAGGACATTCAGAGTGTTTGAGCGAAACACGAGCGACGTAAGGATATTTTTTTTTACCACTGACCAATTTTTGCATGTATTATCATGTCAGATCAAAACAACACACCACCCCATCCCGAGGGAGAACTTACGTTCCAAATGCAAGCCATGACACAAATGATTGAGAGGATGAATTTTGTGATGGGAAACGTGTGTGACAGACTTGATAGGGTGGAGAAACGTGGTAATGAGGCTGGTACAAGCACCCAAAATGTGAGGAAGCTTGGGGCTGAACCGAAAGCAAACAGTGGCAGTAGGGCCGAAAGGGCAAGGTGGGCTGATTATGAGGATTTTGAGGAGGCTGTTGATGATATTGGTGATGGTGGTTTTGAGGATGAGGCCATAGGCCATCGGGAAGGTTTTCGGCAGCCTAGAAACCGAAGGGATTTTGGGAATAGAACTAGGGGCCAATTCGGCCAAAGGGAAAATTTCCGTAGTGTTGGGGGACATGCTGATTTAGATGGTGATTTGGATTCTATTAAACTGAAAATACCTGCTTTTCAAGGTAAAAACGATCCCGAGGCATATTTGGAGTGGGAGAAAAAGGTGGATTGGATTTTTGATTGCCATAACTATTCGGAGGCAAAGAAAGTGAAATTGGTTGTCATCGAATTCACGGATTATGCACTGATTTGGTGGGATCAGAATGTTATTAGTAGAAGGAGGAGTGGAGAGAGGCCGGTAGTGTCGTGGGAGGAGATGAAAGTGTTGATGAGAAGGCGATTTGTGCCTAACCACTATTATAGAGATTTGTATCTGAAATTGCAGGGTTTAAATCAGGGTTCTAGGTCAGTGGATGAGTATTTCAAGGAGATGGAGATCGCCATGATTCGGGCCAATGTGATTGAGGATCGGGAAGCTACTATGGCTAGATTTCTAAATGGGCTGAATAGAGACATTGCAAATGTTGTAGAATTACAACATTGTGTGGAATTAGAGGACATGGTCCATATGGCAACGAAGGTGGAGAGGCAAATAAAGAGAAGGGGCAGTACACGTTTTCAGACCAATTCGGCATCATCTTCCTCAATATGGAGGCCGAACCACCTAAGGCCAAAAAGGATACTCATACGGATGGGAAAGGTAAATCTAAATATCAACCTGCTCGTGATAGAGATATTAAATGCTTTAAGTGTTTAGGGAAGGGGCACATTGCATCTCAGTGTCCAAACCGAAGAGTTATGCTTACAAGAGACAATGGGGAGGTTGAATCTGAAAGTGACAAATCTGAAAGTGAAGAGATGCCACCTTTGGTGGATTGTAGTGATGAGGAGATTGCATATCCTGTTGAGGGAGAGGCCTTGGTTATAAGGCGTGCGCTGAACATGCAAATCAAAGAAGATGATGTAGATCAGCGACGGGAAAATATATTTCACACTCGATGTCATATCCAAAACAAGGTATGTAGCATGATAATTGATGGAGGTAGTTGTGCTAATGTTGCTAGTGATACCCTTGTGAAGAAATTGAATCTAAGTTGTATTAAGCATACGAAGCCTTATAGATTGCAATGGTTGAATGAATGTGGTGAAGTGAGGGTTACTAAGCAGGTTTTGATTGCGTTTGCTATTGGGAAGTATTCTGATGAGATTTTGTGTGATGTAGTCCCAATGCATGCTAGTCACTTACTTTTGGGGCGTCCATGGCAGTTTGATCGGAAAGCGATTCATGATGGGTTTAGAAATAGGTTCACTATTGTAAAAGATGGTAAAACCATCACTCTTGTACCTCTTTCTCCAAAACAAGTGTATGATGATCAAATCAAATTAAAAAAAGAATGTGAGGATGGGAAGAGTGAAAATTCACGTGAGGACAATGGTGAGAGAAAACCATCAGATTCGGCTAAACCTAAATCATTAATAAAACCGGTTGAGAGTGGAGGTAAAAACCGAGGAGTGAAGAAAGTAAGCTTGTGTGATGATAGTAGTGTGGAAAAATTAAAGAAACAACCTAATTTTTATGCAAAGTGATCTCAAATCAGATCTGCATTTTTCACTAATAAGCCAATGATCTTACTTGTGTATAAGGAGGCTTATTTTAACACTAACGATCTTGATTCTGCTATTCCTAGTGTGGCTGTTTCTTTGATACAGGAGTTTGATGATGTATTTCCTGAAGACATTCCTAATGGATTACCACCATTAAGGGGGATTGAACATCAAATTGACCTTGTGCCTGGAGCTTCGATTCCTAACCGTCCAGCCTATAGAAGCAACCCCGAGGAGACAAAGGAGCTTTAAAGGCAAGTAGATGAGTTGATGATGAAGGGTTACATTCGTGAGAGTATGAGTCCTTGTGCTGTGCCAGTGCTACTTGTGCCTAAAAAGGATGGAACATGGAGGATGTGTGTTGATTGTCGTGCCGTCAATAACATAACGGTAAAGTATCGACATCCTATTCCTAGGCTTGATGACATGCTAGATGAGTTACATGGATCATGTATTTTCTCTAAGATTGATCTAAAAAGTGGGTACCATCAGATTAGGATGAAAGAGGGTGATGAGTGGAAAACTGCATTTAAGACTAAGCATGGGTTGTATGAATGGTTAGTCATGCCGTTTGGACTTACGAACGCGCCTAGCACGTTTATGCGTTTAATAAATCATGTATTGCGTGCGTTTATAGGTAAGTTTGTTGTTGTGTATTTTGATGACATTTTGATCTATAGCAAGAACTTAAATGAGCATCTTGATCATTTGCGTAATGTACTTAGTGTGTTGCGTAGTGAGCAATTATATGCTAATCTTAAGAAGTGTACCTTTTGTATGGGAAAAATTATGTTTCTTGGCTATGTCGTAACTGCGCAGGGTATCGAGATGGACAAGGAGAAAGTTAAGGCCATCCAGGATTGGCCTACACCAAAATCGGTAAGTGAGGTAAGGAGTTTTCATGGACTTGCGAGTTTTTATAGAAGGTTTGTGAAGGATTTTTAGTACTATTGCTGCACCTTTAACTGAAATTGTTAAAAGTCTGTTGGATTCAAATGGAATGATGAACAGGATAAGGCTTTTAATTTGTTGAAAGATAAACTTTGTTCGGCACCTGTTTTAGCTTTGCCAGACTTTACGAGAGCTTTTGAAGTTGAATGTGATGCGTCAGGTATTGGTATAGGAGCTGTGTTAATGCAGGATAAAAGGCCCATTGCGTATTTCAGCGAAAAACTTAATGGGGCAGCTTTGAATTACCCTACATATGACAAGGAGCTCTATGCCTTGGTAAGAACTCTAGAGACGTGGCAGCATTACCTGTGGCCCAAGGAGTTTGTGATACATTCTGATCATGAATCATTGAAGCACTTGAAAGGGCAAGGTAAGTTGAGTAGGAGACATGCCAAATGGGTGGAATTTATTGAAACATTTCCGTATGTGATCAAGTATAAGCAAGGAAAAGAAAACATTGTGGCTGATGCACTTTCGCGTAGATATGTTCTTTTATCTACTTTGGATGCTAGATTTCTAGGATTTGAACACACAAAAGAATTGTAGAAGGATGATAGTGATTTTGCTAATGTTTACAATGCTTGCGAAACTTCGGCTTTTGGGAAGTTTTATAGACTTGATGGATATTTGTTTAAAGAGAGTCGATTGTGTGTTCCATTAAGTTCTATGCGTGAATTGCTTGTACGTGAAGCACATGGGGGCGGTTTGGTGGGGCATTTTGGTGTTGTTAAGACTTTGGATGTGTTGCATGAGCATTTTTATTGGCCTAAAATGAAAAGGGATGTGCAGCGCATATGTGATAAATGCATAACTTGTAGGAAAGCAAAGTCTAGGACTCAACCACATGGCTTGTACACCCCTTTACCTGTACCTAAGGAGCCATGGGTAGACATTTCGATGGATTTCGTCTTAGGTTTACCTAGGTCAAAACGGGGTAGGATGAAAGAAGAAGAAGATGAAGAAATTAATGAGAATTTTGAGATGAAAGATTAATGTAAGGATTAAACAACGATAAAAATAAACGTCAAGGTTACAGGATCCACTAATGGTACTTCAAACAAGTATAGTATAAACTCTTATTATTCAATTGGAAACCACACATAAAGGAGGTTCCAATCAGATTATAAATTGTTAACATGATTACATTAGTTATCTTATTCGAATAAAGCTAATACTTGTAAATGTTGGCAGGCATTCATGATTATAACTTATGTTAACAACAAATCAAGTTCCTTTCATAGCTCAGGTGTCGGTAATACCATACAGTATCGGCTATGAAAGTACCAAGTATTTGTTGTACCAAGTGCTATACAACATAAATCTAGATTAACCATTTAACAAGCAAAGTATTAAAAGTGAACAAGATAACAAATATAAAACATGTTAGTATCCAACGTTAAGGTCCATGTTATGTTTATATTATACTTATTCTTACACCATTAGTGTACCCTTTTTACCTTGACATAATTAACTTAGCTAAACATAATGAAAGAAAGAAACATAAATGAACTAGATAAGAACATAAATGAGAAAGAAGTTAACTAAGTAAAGGAAAGGAAATGAAGTGCATAAACTTGATATTAATGAAAGCAAAACATAAGCAATACAAAGAGAGAAAGCAAGAGCATGATCTTGATCTGGAAACCAAGATGCCTCAATACATGGTAAATGCCTCCTTTTATAGGCCAAAATTTGGAACTATTGATTTGTTGACTAATTGATGAGTGGGTGGCCACATCTTGACTTGGTGATAAGTTTGGCCATATCTTTGTCCTTTCACTTTCAATACTTAAACTCATCAACCAATCCTTTCATTTATGTGTTAAGCCTGCATTTAAGATGAACATTTATCATAAATTAAAGGTATCTTATATTATTAGATATGTTATTATAAAACATGCTTAAGTTAAGGAGTTATTGATACTTCAAGTGCAAAATGATGATATAAAACCTTAATAAACATGCACTTTTAAGTACAATCACTGACACCTTCATTGCCTTACCAGGTGGTCTCGGCACATTGGAAGAGATCTTTCATATTTCCTTTTAGGCCCAACTGCACATTCACCATAAACCCATAGGTCTGTTAAATGTTAAAGGTTTTTATGATAAACTGTTGTCTTTTCTTGATTATGCTATGGAACAGGAATTTCTAACATCTTCGGCACGACAAATCATAATATCTGCTGCTACTGCTGAACAATTGATTTACCAACTACAATCTTTGATCCCTGTAATTGATACCTCAATGAGTTGCATAAATTGGTCAACCAAGGAAAGCCATAAAAAGCTTAGATTGGATTTGAGCCTTCTTATATTTGTTTAAGTGTGTTTCAGGTTTGTCAGTGCTCACTATTTCAAGTGATGTCTTCTATACTCTATCTTTCTACCTCAGAACATTGAGGACAATGTCTCATTTTGGTTGGGGGGAAAGGGTAGTAGTTGATATTTTTAAAAAAAAACTGTGTTTTCTATTTCATAAACTATTTGCAAAACTGTTGTTACTAGGATGGTAGAGTAAAAGAATTTTTTTTTGTTAAAATGACTCTTGAGACGCACCTTAGTAAACATTCTGATACAACCAAAGGATTGATGTTTTCTCCCAAGTGCAGGAGTGTCAAAGTAATAAATAAACCAGCAAGACTGGGGTCGAACCACATGGAGGTTAATTGTATAAATTATAAATAACAATAATACAACGGCAACAATAATAATAATAGTAATAATATTAGTAGTAGTAGTAGTAGTAAAGAAGTTGATGAGAACTTTGAAATGGAAGATTAATGTAAGGATTAAACAATTATAAAAACAAATATCAAGGTTACAGGATCCACTAATGGTATTCCAAACAAGTATAGTATAAACTCTTATTACTCAACTAGAAACCACACAAAAGAGGTTCAAATTCAATGATTTGTCATTAATAGCTCATTATAAATTGTTAATATGATCATATTAATTATCTTATTTACGAAACACCAAAATTTTAAATATTGTCAGGAATTTATAATGCTAACTTATGTTAACAACAAATCAAGTTCCTTTCATAGCATAGGTGTACGTAATACCATACGGTTGGGCTATAAAAGTGCCAAGCATTTGTTGTACCAAGTGTTATACAACACAAATCTAGATTAACCATTTAACAAGCAAGGTATTAAGAATTAGTAAGATAAAAAGATAAGACATGTTAATATTAAACATTAAGGTCTATGTTGAGTTTACACCATACTTTTTCTTACACCATTAGTGTAACATTTTCACCTTGACATAATAAACTTAGCTAAACATAATCAAGAAGAGAAACATAAATAAACAAAATAAGAACATAAATAAGATACAATTTAACTAAGTAAAGGAAACTAAATGAAAAGCATAAATAAGATATTAATAAAAACAAAACTTAAGAATTACAAAAAAAATATAAAGAGAGAGAGCAAGAGCAAGTTCTTGCTCTGAACAACCAAGCCCCTAAATACATGGCAAATGCCTCCTTTTATAGGCCATAATTTGGAACTATTGATTTGATGACTAATTGTTGAGTGGGTGGCTAACTCTTGACTTGGTGAAAATCTTTATCTTCTTGTCTAAATAAAACATCATTGCTAGCATTAGAAATGGAATCACCTATACTCATGAAAGTTATAGGAAATTGTCTTATCTTTCCAAGAAAAAACAATTGAGGTCATTTGGACTTCTAGAACTCAAGATATGGGTTGAAAATTGAACAGTGTTTGGGCTGCAGGATAGATTCAGACTTCTTCGTTGTTGCTATAATTTGGACTTGAAAACGGCCATTTTAAATCTTGGACTCCACATGAAAGTTGTAGGCCTATGTCTTACCAAATCTGTCCAAAAACTTGAGGTCATTTGGACATCTAGAACTCGAGATATGACCCAATTACCGAACAGTGTTCCAGTTTGGACTACACCAACATCTCTTTTCTAAGAAATTCAACATCACTTATTGAGCAGATATATAAATTTATTGAGAGTTTGTTTTTCTGGATATATTAATAGGAGTTAAATGATGAATATCTTGCTTTGTGGAATTTGCAAATTATTTTTCTATTTTAACGATTTGATTACTAGGGACTAGTAATAAGTTGGTTGGGGGGTGTGATTACTACTTAAAACTATATTTTTATCAAGGTTTTATATCATCATTTTGCACTTGAAGTATCAATAACTCCTTAACTAAAACATGTTTTATAATAGCATATATAATAATATAAGATACCTTTAATTTATGGTAAATGTTCATCTTAAATGCAGGCCTATCACATAAATAAAAGGATTGATTGATGAGTTTAAGTACTTAAATTGAAAGGACAAAGAGAGGGCCAAATTTAGAAAAGAGATGTTGGTGTAGTCCACACTAGAGCATTGTTCGGTAATTAGGTCATATATGGAGCTATAGACCTCGGATTTAGGTCTGCTTTATATGGATAGAAACGTAAGACATAAGCCTACAACTTTCATATGGAGTCCAAGATTTAAAAAGGCCGGTTTCAAGTCCAGATTATAGCAACAACGAAGAAGTCTGAATTTGTCCTACAACCCAGACACTATTCAGTGTTCAGCTCATATCTTGACTTCTAGAAGTGATACGGATTAACCCAACACCAAGCATAATCATACCAATGATTCATTAGAGGTGCCAATTGGGCCAATCATAAGAGCTAGGGCAAAGAAGCTTAAAGAAGCATTGAATGGGCTTGTTCAGAACTTATGGAGCAAGATGGACCTAGAAGGGCTTGGGACATTTAAGGAGCATGAAGGACAACCTTTAATTCATCTAGTTCAGGTCCAAGAAGAGCCCAATTCATATGTCCGACCCAATACCAGCCTTGTTAGGCTTGTTTTTTTCGTAATGCTACAAGGATAAAAAGCCAGCAATTTATTCTCCTAATTAAGTAAGGAAGTTAGCCATATCTTATTCCTAAAGAGGGAAGGACTATTTAATGTTTTTCCTAACATAGGAAGGAAAGTAATTAAATCAACAACAAAGGAGGGAATTTGTTTTCTTATTTGTCCAAGTTAAACAAGGAAATCCAAGCTAATCAAGGACATCAAAATAAAGGGGGCAGCAACACATATTTGATTCTAGCATATTTAGGATGGTAATTTTCAGATTTTTATTATTTTTATTATTTTCTTCTTAGTTTTTGAGTTATTATTACTTATTTGGGTCAATTATAAGTTGTTTCATATAAGTCTACCTAAGGGGGGTCCATTAGGGTTTCTTTAAATCTAGAGTCAGTATAAATAAAGGTATAACCAAACATGTAAGGTTACACAATTTTCATATCAATAAACATGAGATCTTCCATACGAGATTTCAAATTCAAGATAAGGTGTGTGAAATATGTTTGTTTATTTTCAAATAAGGTCTGCGTCATGATTTGGTAGTTTTTAAGAGTTTGGGTTTGCTGTCAGCCAATGAGCTAATTTGAGCCCGAGTTTTCACCACCTTTTGCATTGTAAAATAAGCCTATTTTATATGGTTTTCAATTTAAGAATGTCATCTTTCCATATTGTCAACTATGCATGCAATGGAGTTTTATACGAGAAGTTATGTGTCTCTATGTGTGTTCCAGAAGTAAATAATGTTTGTTATTTTTTATTTATCTAGTTTTTTGAACAAAGTCATTTATGTCATTTTTGTATATCATAGACTTAGAGGGTTGTTCAAAGTATATAATGATATTTTTAGACCAAGTATTAAAAAATCTTTTAAAACAATATAAAACTTTTCAACTTCTTCTTTTGAGAGTTTTCTTCCTCGTTCTTTCATTTTTAGATTTGGTTAAAGAAAAAAAAACAGATTTATCACTCCTAATCACAAAGAGTGTGATGTCTTTATCCAAGTTTGAATTCCTTTGTGACGTTTTTGACTTGTCAAAGAGTTTCACTCAAACCTTATCCATTATTTTCATTACAAATCATGTAATTTTCAACCTAAACACCATAAAAAAAAACCCCATATAACCAAACCTATCTTCCTTCATCTTCATATAAGATTGCTAGTTTGTTTGAGTTAGGAACCCAAGGCATACCAATTGATCGAACTCACTAGAAATGTGGGTTTTTAACTTTTATACCAAAAACTCCATTTTAATTATTTTTTCCTAAACACCTAAGAAACACCATACCTCAATAAAGTAATTTATAGTCTTAAAATAGAAAAAATCCATTTGAAATTGAAAAAAAAAAACCATTCAAAGCTCAACGTGTATTTTCTAGCAAAAAAAAGACCAAACATCACCACCATCGATCTCCTCTTATAAAAGAAACCTATCGCCAAGATTGTGATTTTTTATTGCGTGAATATTAGCAACCAATAACTTACACTCTCTTCTTTCATTTTCCAGTGCCTTTCTCTCTTCCCTCTCAATATATAGGTCAGAAAATAAACAAAATGAACTTTTGAATGAAAATAAGAAATCAATAATTTATGAATAATTAAAAAATATCTTTGTGTTTTACAACATGGTCTTCTATTCTTTTTTTTTTTTTTTTGTCTTCTATGTATTTTTTAATTTATATAATGTATATAGCGAGTGGGCGGCACCTAGGTCGGCCAGACCCGTGCGTCTGTGTCAAAAAATTTAAAATTTTTCAAAAGCTCATTGGACTGCAAAAATAAACATTGTCTGATTCAAGCAAGATTTTTCATTCTATGTAGTAGAACTTAACTGCAAACTCTTTTTTGTTTGTGCAACTTATTTTATACATTTGTTATGTTCGAAGATGAAAGAATGGAAAAACAATGTTGAGTTCTAAGTGATTTATTTCAAGTCTTCAAAAATAAACTTTCATGTTTTGAATGCATTGTGGATAAAAATATTAATTTTATGTTTCCATCCAACTGTTGAACAATTGTTTACAGGGTTTTTTCTTTTTTAAATTTGAGATGTTGTTGCATGATCTAATTGTCAAAGTTTATTCTACATTATAACTATTAATATATATGAAAATTTGAAATATATGATCACAAGAGAAAACTTTTGAATTGATATATTATGTTGTAGAAAAATAAAATACTATATATGTAAAACAATTATTATCCTTTTGACTATCTTAATTTATGCAATTTTATAGATAATTTCTTAGCTAAAATGAGAGATTAATAAAAAAACAATTAGTGAATTTTAGGGATGTGTGTGGTTAACGTCTCAAGATAGAAGACAAAAATAGAAAAAAGATAAAAATATATTTGGTTAAAAAGACAAATATGAAAACACAACATAAATATGTTTTTAGAACAATTATAAGTATACTCCTATATTTTCAAAAAAAGGAGCATGGATTTGGCATGGTTGCCAAATCTAGGTGTTAGGCTTATGTCAGACCTAAGGCATAAGGTGCATGTCTGGCATGGCTGCCAAACCCGAGACATGCCTCTACATGGCTGCAAAGAAGACAAAAAAGAAACTATCTTTGGGGGTATTTTGATTTTTTTTACATGGGTATTTTGTGTAATTAAGAGGACAATGGGGCGTTTTAGTATTTTCATGATGTATTTGTTATTTTTTAATTGAAAAGCATCGGGTGCATGTTTACTCACGCCCCAGCAAGTGGGTGGTACCTACGCCATCAAGAAAGCACGTAGGATGCTTTCTAGTTGCCAAATCTGGTTATCAATTGTTTAATTGGATGCACAATTGTGTCCTCTTCCACATGGTGTGGCTTGTGTAGACAAATAATGGTTGAATTGTCACTAGTGATTGATTGTTGTGTTTTTTTTTTCTTTTCTCGTTCCTGACAACTAAAGTGCACAATTGTCCTAATTTTTTGTTGTTTGTCAATTCAGGCATGAATGCCAGACCCGAGGTGCCTGAGCCTGACAACCATGCAAAACTGGCGCCTTAGTCTGCCAAACTCGTGCCCCTAGGTCTTGGTTTGGTAACCATACTAGACCCATGCCTAGGTCAAAATATTTAAAAAAATTTAAAAGCACAATTGGACTGCAAAAACAAATATTAACTCATTCAAGCAAGATTTTTTATTCATATGTAATAGAACTTAACTGCAAATTCTTTTTTATTTGTGCAACTTATTTTATAAATTAGTTATATTCGAAGAGGAAAGAATGAAAAAAATGTTAAGTTTTAAGTGATTTATTTCAAGTCTTCAAAAATTAACTTTCTTTTTTTGAATGCATTATGGATGAAAATATTAATTTTATGTTTCCATCCAAATGTTGAACAGTTGTTTAAAGGTTCTTGCTTTTTTTGAATTTGAGATGTTGTTGCATGATCTAATTGTCAAAGTTTGTTATACAAGGAGAGTTTATTTCTATATTATAACTATTAGTATATACAAAAATTTGAAATATATGATCATAAGAGAGCTTTTAAACTTTTGAATTGATACATTATGTTGTAGGAAAAGACAATATTGTATATGTATAAGACCTGCTGTCTTTTTTTACTATCTTAATTTATGCAATTTTGTAGATGATTTTTTTCACTAAAATTAGAGATTAATAAAAACAAAGAGTGAATTTTTAGGGATGCATGTGGTTTAATGTCCCAAAATAGAAGAAATAAAATATAAAAAAGATAAAAATATATTTGGTTAAAAATATAAAGATGAAAATACAAAATAATATGTTTTTAGAACAATTATAGTGTATTCCTATATATATATTTAAAAAAATACATGGGTTTGGCATAGTTGCCAGGTCGAGGTGTTTGGGTCAAGACAGACCCAGGTGCGGGTCTGCCATGGCTGCTAGACTCAAGGCGCGTGGGTCTAGCACGTTTATTTGGATTTGGCAAACAAGTCAGATCCAAATTCAAAAAGTTACATCGGACCTATGTTAACTTGGGTGTCGGACCCAAGTAATGTGAGCTTGGCATGACTTCCAGACCTAAGATGCTTGAGTCTATTATTGTTGCCAGCTTGTATATTGGGTTTGGCTTGGTTGTCATATCCAAAGCACTTGGGTTTGCGTTTAGGTATGGCATGGTTGCCAGATCCATGTTACTTGGGTCTAACAAAGAGTTGAGTGGAGGTTTAAAAATTAACATACTTAATTAGGTTTAATAACACTATTAAAATATTTTTCATACGCTTTATATTTTTTTTAATTTTTTTTAAAAATTAATATTAACCAGCTACGAAGCGCATGCCAATATATTAACCAGTTGCGAAGTGTGATTTCTATGTTATGTATGGTCGTGCCTAAGGGCATATCAGTTGAAGTAGATTCTTCTTTTTAATCAATCAGAACCTCTTCCCAAACTGTACAAGCTTTTTCCAAAGCATATGGTTTTCTGAGTGTAGATGATGATATCTATACAGATGGATCTTATATATCATGTAATGAAGTCAAGTACTACATGAGTGGATATATAGGAATCAAAATCTACCGAATCACTCATGTTATGCTCTTCTACATCCTAGGTCTTCCCGTTCTAGCACACATCTAGTTTGCAAAGAGAGAAATATAGCTAGGCAAATGATCCAAAATTATCTCGAACTTTTGGTCAGACTTATGAACTTGGTCCTGAACTTAAGGTTTTATTATTTAAGTATCTCAAACTATTTGTTTTTGTATGAAATAGACTTTTTGTTAATTTTGATTAGAAGTGATAGCTTAGAAACACAACATGTGTCATGTAAACATTTGATTTGAACGAAAAAAGGAAGTAAATAAAGGATGGAAACCTGATGGAAGAGACTTTTATTTTTTAACCATAAACATGTTCAAGGTTCTAGAAAAAAAAAAAAAAAAGGTTAGGGACTGAATCCAATTTGACCCAAAGTCCAGGGTAGTTTTGGATCATTTACTCTTTCATAGATTTTGTCTAAGTTCACGTATTACACATAACGCTAATATCTAATTACAAATATTAATTTTCAGACTGACTACAGTACTCCTTCCTGATCAGCATTTTTGTCCTTTAATTTACCTGAAAAACATTTGACCCTAAACAAAATCATGTAGAAGTTGCTTGTATTTGGAAGATCAACCCATCCACTATTAGAAGACGGAATTATTATGGTCAGTAATTATTAGTTATTTAGTTTCTTCCATGATAGATAATAACATGGAATTGCTTTTCCTTAATTTATTCCCCCGTTCTAATAATATCGGAAATTGTTAAAAAATTAATTATTACAGTTGTTTAAAATACAGTACTATGATCATTGTGCCATAAAATATTCACGCAAGATCATCAAATTTCTTCTTTAGTGAATCTACATGTCAATTTGATGTCATTGTTTCATATGCAGTTATGCCATACCCAAGTCTAAGAGTGAATTGTCTATTAATTCCTTTTTTTTTTGTTATGTTTTTTTTTTTTCTTAATTTAGGATTCTTTTTTCTATTTGATTTAGAAATATTTTATTACTATTTTTTTTAACTTTGTTTAGGATGGTTTTTTCTAGTATATAAGCAAACCTAGAAGAGCTCTAATATTTATTTTTGGTTAGAGAAAATATTGAATAATACATTTTTTAATTAGGGTTTTTGTATGTGATCTTCTTATTCATCAGAATTTTGTGTTCTAATACTTGTTATCTTTCTTATATTTTTTGTTGTTTGTGTCAATATGTATCATAGACCAAGTGATGCGAACCTCGTGATCACGTGGTCACGCAACCCACACGCAAAGGATGATGCCACGAAGCCAGTTGTTCTTTGATAAGTCATTTTCAGGTCTTTAGAGAACCAAGGAAGGGAGATTATCCCACCAACACACAACAAGTGCAGCAAAGAAGTTTATTGATATGAAAATTGTGTAACCTTATATGTTTGATTATGCCTCTATTTATACCGACTCTAGACTTGAAGAAACCCTAATGGACCCCCCTTACAATTGACCCAAATAAGTAATAATAACCCAAAAACTAAGAAGAAAATAATAAAAATCTGACAATTACCATCCTAAATATGCTAAGAATCAAATTTGTGTTGTTGGCCTGTTCCCTTTCCTTTGATGTCCTTGATTAGCTTGGATAAATTCCTCCTTTGTTGCTGATTTAATTACTTTCCTTCCTATGTTAGGAAAAACATTAAATAGTCCTCCCCTCTTTAGGAATAAGATATAGCCAACTTCCTTACTTAATTAGGAGAATAAATTACTGGCTTTCTATCCTTGTAGCATTAGGAAACAAAACAAGCCTAACAAGGCTGGTATTGGGCTAGACATATCAACCCCTTGTTCCACATGAATTGGGCTCTTCTTGGACCTGAACTAGATGAATTAAAGGATGTCCTTCATGCTCCTTAAATGTCCCAAGCTTTCTAGGTCCATCTTTGCTCCATAAGTTATCTGAACAAGCCCATTCAATGGCTTCTTTAAGCATTCTTTGCCCTAGCTTTTGCTGATTGGCCCAATTGGCACCTCCAATGGATCGTTGGCATGATTACACTTAGTGTTGGGCTGATCCGCATCATCTCCTCTCTCTTCAAAAGGATTCGACCTCGAATCATTGCCTACATTAAACAAAGTAAGATGAGAAACATTAAAGGTAGCACTTACACCATACTTCACCTGGCAAAATCAACTTTATAAGCATTGTCATTGATCCTCTCAAGGATCTGAAATGGCCCATCTCCTCATGGTCGTAGCTTTGATTTCCTATGGGCCGGAAATCTCTCCTTGCGGCATATGCACCTAAACCCAATCGCCAGGCTGAAAGACAATATGTTTTGCACCCCTTATTGGCTTTTTGGTCGCATACACACGATTTCCTCTTTTCAATCTGTTACCGCACACTCTCATGGAGTGTCTTCACCACCTGTGCTTTACGATTACCATCCAAACTAACCCTTTCATCAACAGGCAAAGGAATCAAATCCATTAGAGTTAAAGGGTTAAATCCATACACAATTTCAAGTAGTGAAAATTCAGTAGTAGAGTGCACACTACGATTATATGCAAACTCTATAAATGACAAACAATCTTCCCAATTCTTTAAGTTCTTTTGAATGACAGCACGCAGAAGTTGTGTTAAGGTCCTATTAACTACTTCGGTTTGTCCATCTGTTTAGTACCCAATTTTCCCCATAACACCTTCCAAAAATAGCTAATACTTGATCACATATTAACTACTTCGGTTTGTCCATCAGCCACAATGTTTTCCTTTCCTTGCTTATACTTGATCACATACGGAAAGGTTTCAATAAATTCCACCCATTTAGCATGTCTCCTACTCAACTTACCTTGCCCTTTCAAGTGCTTCAATGATTCATGATCAGAATGTATCACAAACTCCTTGGCCCACAGGTAATGCTGGTGACCACGTCTCTAGAGATCTTACCAGGCATAGAGCTCCTTGTCATATTGTAGGTAATTCAAAGCTGCCCTATTATGTTTTTCGCTGAAATACGCAATGGGCCTTTTATCCTGCATTAACACAACTCCTATACCAATACCTGACGCATCACATTTAACTTCAAAAGCTCTCGTAAAGTCAGGCAAAGCTCAAACAGGTGCCAAACAAAGTTCATCTTTCAACAAATTAAAAGCCTTATCCTGTTCATCATTTCATTTGAATCCAACTGACTTTTTAACAATTTCAGTTAAAGGTGCAACAATAGTACTAAAATCCTTCACAAACCTTTTATAAAAACTAGCAAGTCCATGAAAACTCCTTACCTCACTTACTGATTTTGGTGTAGGCCAATCCTGGATGGCCTTAACTTTCTCCTTGTCCATCTTGATACCCTGTGCAGTTACGACATAGCCAAGAAACACAATTTTTTCCATACAAAAGGTGTACTTCTTAAGATTTAGCATATAATTGCTCACTACGCAACACACTAAGTACATTACGTAAATGATCAAGATGCTCATTTAAGTTCTTGCTAATAGATCAAAATGTCATCAAAAATAACAAACAACAAACTTACTATAAACGCACGCAAATACATATGATTCATTAAACGCAATAAACGTGCTAGGCGTGTTTCGTAAGTCCAAACGACATGACTAACCATTCATACAAACCATGCTTAGTCTTAAAATGCAGTTTTCCAACTCATCACCTTCTTTCATCCTAATACTGATGGTACCCATTTTTTAGGTCAATCTTAAAGAAAATACATGATCCATGTAACACATCTAGCATGTCATCAAGCCTAGGAATAGGATGTCGATACTTTACCGTTATGTTATTGACGGCACGACAATCAACACACATCCTCCATGTTCCATCCTTTTTAGGCACAAGTAGCACTGGCACAGCACAAGGACTCATACTCTCACGAATGTACCCCTTCATCAGCAACTCATCTACTGCCTTTAAAAGCTCCTTGTCTCCTCGGGGTTGCTTCTATAGGCTGGACGGTTAGGAATTGAAGCTCCGGGCACAAGGTCCATTTGATGTTCAATCCCCCTTAATGGTGGTAATCCATTAGGGATGTCTTCAGGAAAAACATCATCAAACTCCTGCATCAAAGAAACAGCCACACTAGGAGTAGTAGAATCAAGATCGTTAGTGTTAAAATAAGCCTCCTTATACACAAGTAAGATCATTGGCTTATTAGTGAAAAATGCAGATTTGATTTGAGATCTTTTTGCATAAAAATTAGGTTGTTTCTTTAATTTTTCCACACTACTATCATCACACAAGCTTACTTTCTTCACTCCTCGATTTTTACCTCGACTCTCAACTGGTTTAATTAATGATTTAGGATTAGCCGAATCTGATGGTTTTCTCTCACCATTGTCCTCACGTGAATTTTCACTCTTCCCATCCTCACATTCTTTTTTTTTTTAATTTGATTTGATCATTATACACTTGTTTTGGAAGAACGACGGTACAAGAGTGATGGTTTTACCATCCTTTACAATAGTGAAACATATTTCTAAAACCCATCATGAATCGCTTTCCGATCAAACTGCCTATGGACGTCCCAAAAGTAAGTGCTAGCATGCATTGAGACCTACATCACACAAAATCTCATCAGAATACTTCCCAATAGCAAACGCAATCAAAACCTGCTTAGTAACCCTCACTTCACCACATTCATTCAACCATTGCAATCTATAAGGCCTCGTATGCTTAATACAACTCATATTCAATATCTTCACAAGGGTATCACTAGCAACATCAACAACATGTACTAGCACAAGATGTAACAAGAGAGGAGATTAATCATGCTATGTTTAGGTTGAAAAACAACAAAGCTTCCTGGTCCAGATTGGCCTTCAACGCAGGTTTCTTCAAAAGAATGTGGCACATAGTGGGGAAGATGTAATCAACGCTGTTAGTCCTTCTTTCCAGACTCGTAGAATGCTTAAAGAAATGAATGCTACATCCATTTCCCTACTATCCCTAAAGTTGCTAATCCTACGAGGTTGACAGATTTTCGTCCTATATCTTGCTGCAATACAGTATACAAATGCATCGCGAAGATTTCTAGCTGGGAGAATGAAAGTTGTTTTACCATCCTTAGTAGGTCCGTATCAAACAGCTTTTATCTCTGGACGGAGAATCAGAGACAATATTCTTTTGTCTCTAGAAGGAACTAATGAAAGGCTATCACACAACTACGGGTCCTGCTCGTTGTGCTATGAAAGTAGACCTGATGAAGGCTTATGACTCTGTGCGGTGGGATTTCGTTGATGCTACGTTGATAAAAATGGGATTCCCTAGAACAGTCATTGATTGGATCATGGTTTTGTACATCCTGTCAATTCTCAATCAACGTCAACGGTGAACTTGCGGGTTACTTCCAAGGGGGAGAGGCTGAGACAAGGGTGATCCATTATCTCCATATTTGTTTGTCCTATTGCATGGAAAATCCTGTCAGGGCTGTTCTGCAATATGAGTGCCAACCAAAACTTCAAGTTCCACTGGAGATGCAAGAAGGACAGAATTTCTCATCTTTGCTTTGCCGACGACTTTGATGATATTCAAGCAAAGGGGATGTACATTCAATCCGTATGATCAAAAAATGTACTCACAGAGTTTCAGGTTTCTATCAGGTCTATATCCAATCCAAACAAAAGTGACATCTTCTTGAGCGGTTCGTTAGGAGCTGAGAGGGAACAGATTATCAGTATTCTTGGGTTTAAGAGAGGGGGAGCTTCCTATGAAATATTTGGGAGTGCCTCTTATCTCGTCCAGACTAAAGGCTGTTAATTGTAAGGGCCTCGTGGATCGAATTTACGCCAAAGTTCGACATTGGACCTGTAAAAACACTCTCTTTCGCAGGGCGCGAGTACAACTGATTAACTCAGTCTTATTCTCCATCCAGGTCTATGGCATTTCTTATTCCTAATTACCTGGGGAAGTAGTGAAAAATGTTGAGCAATTATGAAGATCCTTTCTTTGGTCAGGTTTCAGATATGAGCACTTACCAGGCTTAAAGTGGCTTGGGATCAGGTATGTCTTCCAAAAAAGGAGGGGGGGCTAGGCATAAAAAGGATAGAGAATGGAACAAGATTGCCTTGTTGAAACATATTTGGAACTTGTGCATGACTCAGATGGCTCAATCTGGTCTTACTTGGGATTCAGATCCAATCTCTTGCGAGGTAGGAATTTCTGGACAATCAAGGCGCCAGGAAGCTGCTCTTGGGCTTGAGGGAAAGATTCTAAAGCTTAGATCCTTAGCATGGCCGAAGATGAAGCACGTCATCGGAGATGGAATGACAACCTCTCTATGGTTTGACAATTGGCATCCTCACAGCCCGCTCGCTGATACCTACGGTGAACGTTTCATCTATGATTCAGGTATGGAACACAACGCGAGAGTGAACGTGCTGATTAATAACTTAGAATGGAGAATTCCTATCACTCATGCTATTGGCTGGCACCCCATTTTAGAAGCTATATTCCTTCCACCTATACTCCTTAAGGGGCAAAAGGATGAGATTGTTTGGTTTGGATTCGCCAAATCAGAGTTTCTCAGTCAAAGTAGCTTGGGAACAACTAGAATTCAATCATCAAAATGGTTGATTGGCATGACATCGTGTGGTTCAAGAATGCTGTCCCAAGACATGCATTTCTTCTTTGGGTGGCTATCCAACGAAACTCTCAACGCAGGATAGACTTCATAGGTTTGGTATTCATGGTCCCAATAGGTGCTCACTCTGTCTCTGCAATAATGAAGATCACAACCACTTGTTCTTCGAATGCTCCTTTGCGAAAGCATTATGGTGGAATGTTTGTGATAGATGCGACATTCCAAGAATGACAAAAGCTTGGATGAATGGATTCGATTGGCCACTGTCTCTTGGCATGGAAAAAGTTTCAGTCAACTTTTCTCGTTAAACTGGGTTTCGCAGCTACAGTATATTGTATCTGGCAAGAACGGGAATGCAAGGATCTTTGCAGATGTGTCTAAAGCTTCGAATTTGGTTTTTGATCAAATCGAATGTATCATTCGCGATAAGCTTGTTTTGATGAGGAATGGTTCAAACAAACAGATGAAACATAAGGATCCAAAGACTTTGGAGGGTCAAGAACATGGACTCTTAATTTTTGATGTTTAGCTGGTTGTTTTTGTACCCCTAGCATATCTAGTTGGTCCAAGTTTTTGTTTTGTTGTGGCTAGGCCTGTAGCCATTTGTTGGTTTTCGTTTCTGTCCTCATTGTAAATCTTTGGGTATGCCCATTATATTCTTTGTTATCATTTTTTTTAATACACAAGTCAGCTTACCAAAAAAAAAAAGAATTGATAAAACAAAAAAAAAAATATAGTGTGAAATATATTTTCCCATTGCTGATCTACATCATCTTCTTTGATTTGCATGGTCAGCGCACGCCTTATAACCAAGGTCTCTCCCTCAACAGGATATGCAATCTCCTCATCACTACAATATCGGCCTTTCTCCACTCCTCCTTCTACTAATAACATTCTGGTCCCACCAAATCAGTGCATAATCCGTGAATTCGATGACAACCAATTTCACTTTCTTTGCCTCTAAGTAGTTATGGCAATCAAAAATCCAATCCACCTTTTTCTCCCACTCCAAATATGCCTCGGGATCGTTTTTACCTTGAAAAGAAGGTATTTTCAGTTTGATAGAAAAACTAAACAAAGGAAAATTTTACCAAATCAACTCGAAATGAGCTCAAATTCAATTCTGTTACTACTGGGACCCTAATCACACCACATTATTGATTTTGATAATTATATACTGGGATCCCTAATGGTTACTAGCTATATGTTGTTGAATAATTATGGTTAAAGAGGGGTTATAGAATAAGTATACTATTATTACAAAGATCGATATGCTCAAGGATTATATGGATATAATATATATTGAATAAAACATGTTTGAGAATTTGGAATTCATTACTTTTAGAAGTTAGTGGAAGAAAAATAATTGTCAATCATAGATTTTATGTTAATTTTAAGATAAACAGACCAATATATAAAATATTATACACTTGAAGTGGAGGGAAAAAAAAAGGATTATGGATAGTTTTGATACGATATCTATGGAGAATGAGGTAAACTCAAGGACGATAATGGCAAACCTTGTGGTCATAGGACACGCAACCCATACGCAAAGACATAAATTTATGAAAAGCCAAGTAAATCAAGTTTGATAGGAGGTGTGACACAAAGATAACTTGTAAAACAAAAAACCCCGTACCAACAAATATTGATTTGCGAACGAGAAGTATAAGGATTGTCCCCATAAAAGCCAACTGTTCTTTGATAAGTTGTTTTCATTTCTTTAGAGAACCAATGGAAGGGAGATTATTGATTAGAGTACTTAAAAGTGCATTTTTATCAAGGCTTTATATCATCATTTTGCACTTGAAGTATTGATAACTCCTTAAACTAAAAACATGTTTTATAATAACATATTTAATATAATAGATACCTTTAATTTATGTTAAATGTTCATCTTAAAATGCAGGCCTATCATATAAATAAAAAGATTGATTGATGAGTTGAAGTACTGAAATTGAAAGGATAAAGAGAGGGCCAAACTTAGAAAAGAGATGTTGGTGCAGTCCAAACTGGAACACTGTTTGGTAATTGGGTCATATCTAGAGCTATAGATCTCGGATTTAGGTTTTCTTTATATGGATGGAAAGGTAAGACATAGACCTACAACTTTCATATGGAGTTCAAGATTTAAAAACGTTGTTTTCAAGTCCAAATTATAGCAACAACGGAGAAGTCTGAATCTGTCCTGTAACCAAGACACTGTTCAGTATTTTAGCCCATATCTCAAGTTCTAGAAGTCCAAATAACCTCAATTGTTTTTTCCTGGAAAGATAAGACAATTTCTATAAACTTTCATGAGTATAGTTGGTTCCAATTAATGACCTCAATTGTTCATTCTTAAATGCAACCCCGAGGAGAAGATGGAGCTTTAAAGGCAAGTGATGAGTTAATGATGAAG
>NC_133301.1:6573992-6587051 GCF_005239225.2 Populus alba | reverse complement strand
AAAACGTTGTTTTCAAGTCCAAATTATAGCAACAACGAGAAGTCTGAATCTGTCCTGTAACCAAGACACTGTTCAGTAATTTAGACCCATATCTCAAGTTCTAGAAGTCCAAATAACCTCAATTGTTTTTTCCTGGAAAGATAAGACAATTTCCTATAACTTTCATGAGTATAGTTGGTTCCAATTAATGACCTCAATTGTTCATCTTAAATGCAACCCCGAGGAGAAGATGAGCTTAAAGGCAAGTGATGAGTTAATGATGAAGGGTAGGTACATTCGTGAGAGTATGAGTCCTTATGTTATTCCAGTGCTACTTGTGCCTAAAAAAGATGGAACATGGAGGATATGTGTCAATTGTCATGCTGTCAATAACATAACAGTAAAGTATCGGCATCCTATTCCTAGGCTTGATGACATGCTAGATGAGCTATATGGATCATGTATTTTCTCTAAGATTGACTTAAAAAGTAGATACCATCAGATTAGGATGAAAGAGGGTGACAAGTGAAAAACTGCATTTAAGACTAAGCATGGTTTGTATGAATAGTTAGTCATGCCATTTGGACTTATAAATACGCCTAGTATGTTTATGTGTTTAATGAATCATGTACTGTGTGCGTTTATAGGTAAGTTTGTTGTTGTGTATTTTGGTGACATTTTGATCTATAGCAAGAACTTAAATGAGCATCTTGATCATTTGCATAATGTATAGTGTATTATAAATCAAATAACCATCCATCAAATAAAACTTACCAAAAGATGAATGTCCACATGCATTATAAATCTCAGCAAAGTCAAAATCATTATCATACAATTCCTTCACATATTTAAAGCCTAACAATCTAGTAATCATGGTGTATTAAAGAACATACCTGAGCGAAAGTGCATCATCTACGATGTTTTCTTTGCCTTGCTTATACTTGATTATGGAAGGAAAAGTTTCAATGAATTTAACCCATTTTGCATTCCTCCTATTTAACCTACCTTGTCCTTTTAAATGTTTCAAGGACACATGATCCGAATGGATTATGAACTCTTTTGGCCACAAGTAATGTTGTGATGTCTCAACTACTCTTACCAATGCATAGAGTTCTTTATCATAAGTGGCATAGTTCAAGGTCGCTCCAGTTAACTTCTCACTGAAATACGCAATAGGTCTCAGATCCTGTATCAAAACAACACCTATTCCCATTCCAGAGGCATCACATTCTATTTCAAATGCTTTTGTAAAGTCAGGTAAAGCCAAAAGAGGTGCAGAACATAATTTCTCTTTTAAAAGAACAAAAGTCAATTCTTGTTCCTCCCCCCATTTAAACCCAACTGACTTTTTAACAACTTCATTCAACGGCGCAGCTATTGTACTGAAATCTTTCACAAAACACCTGTAAAAACTAGCTAACCCATGAAAACTCCTTACCTCACTTATCAATTTGAGTGTAGGCCAATCCCTGATGGCCTTAACTTTCTCCTCATCCATCTTGATACCCTATGCAGTTACAACATAGTCAAAAAACACAATTTTTTCCATACAAAAGGCACACTTTTTAAGATTAGAATGCAATTTCTCACTACGTAACACATTAAGTACATTACGCAAATGATCAAGATGCTCAGTTAAGTTCTTGCTATATATCAAAATGTCATCAAAATACACAACCACAAACTTATGAATGCACGCTATGTTGTTGATGGCTCGACAATCAACACACATCCTCCATATTCCATCCTTTTTTGGCACAAGTAGCACGGTTACAGCACACGGGCTCAATACTCTCACGAATGTAGCCCTTTTCCATCAGCTTATCAACTTGCCTTTGAAGCTCCTTTGTCTCCCCGGGATTGCTTCTATAGGCTGGTCAGTTAGGAATTGAAGCTCCGGGTACGAAATCAATTTGATGCTCTATCCCTCTCAATGGTGGTAATCCGCTAGGAGTATCATCAGGGAACACATCATCAAACTCCTGTAACAAAGAAATTGCAACACTAGGGACAATATGATCAAGATCATTAGTATTAAAGTAAGTCTCTTTGTACACAAGTAAAATCACTGTCTTGTTAGTGAAAAATACAGATCTGACCTCACCCTCTCTAGCATAAAAATTGGGTTATTTCTTTAGTTTTTCCACACAATTGTCATCACACGCACTGACTTTCTTCACTCCTCTTGTCTTACCTCCACTCTCGGCCAGATTTGGGTGTTTTTGAGTTGTGCTCGAATGGTTTGATTTGTTTGGAGTGTTGGCCGAATATTTGCTTGTGTTTGGATGGGTGGCCGAATGAGTTGTAGTGGTTTGGGTTCTAGCCGAATCTGATGGTCTTCTCTCCCCTTGTTCCTCACCTTGATTTTCTCTCCCCCATCGCCTCATGCTCACTTTTTAGCTTTATTTGATCATCATACACTTGTTTGGGTGTAAGAGGTACAAGAGTGATGGTTTTACCATCTTTTACAATGGTATACCTATTTTTAACCCCATCATGAATTGCCTTCCTATCATATTGCCATGGTCTCCCCAACAAGATGTGACTTGCTTGCATTGGTACCACGTCGCACAGAACTTCTTCAACATATTTTCCAATCGAAAATGGAACCACAACCTGTTTAGTGACTTTCACTTCACCACTATCATTCAGCCATTGCAATCTATATGGTTTAGCATGCTTAGCAGTACATAAATTTAGTTTACTAACAAGGGTGGCACTGCAAACATTAACATAGCTTCCATTATCTATAATTAAACCACACACCTTACTTTGTACATAACAACGCGTATGGAAGATGTTCTCTCTTTGTTCATTAGTTTAATCTTCCTTGACCTGAACCTGAAGTGTTCCCCTTATAACCAAGGACTCCTCAACCGGTAATGTGCCCCATCACTATCCTCCAATGGTGGCATGCCTTCACAATCAGATCTGTCACTTTCAGATTCCACATCACCATTATCTCTAATCATCATGATTCTCTTGTTTGGACACTCTGAAGCATAATAATGTCCATGTCCCTGACACCTGAAACATTTAACATCACGAGTACGTTTAGGTTGAGTTTCAGATTTACCTTTGGCATCAGTAAGGACATCAACTTTAGCCTTTGGTGGTTCAGTTCTAGAATGAACAAAGGATCTCGGTCGGACAGTACCCCTTCTCTTTAGATTCGGCTTCCAAGATGATGACGAACTTGAATTAAACGTTGACCGAGCATGCCCCTTCCTAAGTTGTCTCTCCACCTTCGTCGCTATGTGAACCATATCCTTTAGCTCCACATAGTGTTGTAGCTCAACCACATTAGCAATGTCCCGATTCAACCCATTAAGAAATCTAGCCATGGTGGCTTCTCTATCCTTAACAACATTAGCCCAAATCATTGCTATCTCCATCTCTTTGTGATATTCATCTACTATCTTATAACCTTGATTCAGAACTTGGAGCTTCATATATAAGTCTCTATAATAGTGGTTTGGCACAAATCGTCTCCTCATTAAGACTTTCATCTCCTCCCAAGTCTAAACGGGTTGCTCCCCATTCCTCCTCCTACAGATCACAATCTGATCCCACCAAATCAATGCATACTCTATAAACTCAATTATCACCAATTTCACCTCTTTTTTTTTTTAATTTAGAATAGCTATGGCAATCAAAAATCCAATCTACCTTTTTCTCCCACTCCAAATAAGCCTTGGGATTGTTTTTACCTTGAAAGCTAGGAATTTTTAGTTTAATGGTGTCCAAGTCCCCATCCATATCTTCATAAGTGTTCATGCCATGAAAATTCGCTTTCCTCCTAGCCCTATTCAGTCCAGACCTGATTCTTAGGCCAGCTGATGTAAAATCATAGCCATCTTCACCCCCATCTGCGTTTTCATCAACAAACACTTTAAAATCATATCTGACATTCCGTGAGGCCATACAGACCGTATTTCCCCGGCGATCAGCCCCACTATTCTGTTGCTTTATCAAATTCACCTCATCTTTCAGATCCTTGTACGTCCTAGTCAACATCTCAAGTTGCTGGCCTATGGCTCGCAATTGGAAAGCTACATCAGCATTTTGTGTCGTTGATTAGTTGTTTTCAGACATTCTTTAAATTTGCAAAATTTGGTTAGTAGCACAACATATATCCACACACATCTCGTGTATCACACAAAAAAAAAAAATCAAGGCTTTTCACTCTAATAAGCTCACTACACCTTGTACCTCACAATTTGCTATCTTTTGGTTCTTTAGGAACTAAAATCAACAAATCAAAGTCAGTAGCCTTCGCAGTGCACTCTAAATATAATTTTCAAACTCAAGAATAAAAAAATATACTAAAAACAAAGCAAAACAAAACTACAATTACAATTTTATGAGTAGTAATGCAAATTCGTACGAATTGTGGACGAAACGAAGACATGAAATAAAATAGAAGCGAATGTTAAGGAAAACAATTACTTGACTCCTAGATAACCCAAATATAGTAGAAACAAAAATATTTGGACAAAACTAAACAGCAAAGATCATGTTTTGAAACTTGAGGCAAATCTAACCTATTACGCTATTTTTACGTAACAAAGTTGAAACCCAGACCAAACGATCTCGAAATGACCTCAAATTCAACATTTAGTATTACAATACTATGAAAATACCAAAAATCAATTTATAGGTCGTTCTATAATGTCTAGGTACCCAAACCCCTTGTATGATCAGTTTGCAGCATAATTGAACCTCCAATTAAAACCTCCAGAAGCCGATATCCAAATAAGCCCAAATTTAATATATGGTGCTATAGCATCCCCAATACATAGAATATGAAGTTCCAATAGATTCTAATTTGGTTTGCTTATGGTTCACTAATAATAGTGTTTCTGCGGCAGAATTGAACCTCGAATTAAAACCTCAAGCAAACAATATCAGAATAAGTCCAAATTTGACATATGATGCAATCTCACCCCCAATATACTGAATATGAAGTTTAAATTTATTTTGAGGTGGTTTGGTTATGGTTCACCAAGAGTTGTGTTTCTACGGCAAAAATTGAATGATCCTTTAAATTTCAACTAATCCCTCTTTAACTCTCTTTTTTTGTTTTTTGTTTTTTAATATATATTTATATGATTAGAGACAGTAGCAAGATGAAATATAATTTTTTTTTTATGATGCAGACACGAAGAACAAGAAGATGGATGCAAACACTGAAAAACTTAAGGGAACACTAAAAAAAACGAAAATAATAGAATGATATGACCTTGTTTCAGAGCCTAGCTCTGACACCAACTGATACGAACCTCGTGATCACGTGGTCACGCAACCCGTAATCAAGATTGAGATTTGATCCCGGAAAGCTGAAATACGTCTGATAAGAGTGTGACACAATGGAAACCTGCCTCAAGGCACCAACACTATTGAAATGAGTAGAATGACGCCACGAAGCTAGTTAATCTTTGATAAGTCAGATTCAGTTCATTCAAGAATTGAAGAATGCAAGAATCACTCTCACACGTTAAAACTGAAAAATTCAAAATAATAATCATCAAAGCTGCCAAAATTTTGGCTTACATGAGTTTAAATAGTTCTTGAAAAATTAACCCTAATGGACCCCTTATGTGGGCTTATACAAGGTCCACTCAAAACTGGCCCAAAACCCTAAACTGAAAAGCCTAAACTTAATCCAAACAAGCCTTGGATCCTAGCTGAAAACAAAGTATTAATTAAGCCCAAACAAGCCTTGGGATGTAGCTATCAAAATAAAAATAAAGCCCCTAATATTAAATCCTTGTTCTACTATGAGAAGAAGAGAATGAAGTAAAGTATTACAAAACTGATTCAAGGCTTATATATAGCCTTCTATGCAACCCCTTAATCCTAGAAACAAAAGGAAAAGGTAGCCACCCATGTTGTTTCCAAGTTGTAGTAGGATTCTTTTGTTTCCTTTGTTGTCCTCACTTTATGGCTCAAATAAGGTTGTATTAGATCCCTCTTGCACATGGATAAGATGTATTAGGGTCTCCTCTTGATACTCCAATGAACCTTTCAATTCTAACTTGGTGGAAACCTTCAAAACCTATGCATTCAATGCCTCTTTCAATGTCTTTGTCTTGGACCGAGTTATTGGACCATTTGGAATATGTAATGGGTCCTTACTGGTGTTTCTAGGCTGGTCCACATCATCAACATTATTGGAATAAGAAACCCCCACCCAATGAATACAAATTCATGAACAAGAAGTATAAGGAAAACACCACAGGGTTTAGTTATACCTAGATATGTCAAATTTGTTCTTTGTCCCAGCAAAGAAAACATGTTGCATCATGCAAAACATAAGTTTATTTCATAAATTCATGGCTCCTCAAGATTTTAGCTTACAAAACCTTATATATAATAATTCAACTAGTAACCCTAATTGACTCAAAAACTTGTGGGATAATATTTACCTTTTTACAATAAACCTAAAGTATGTTAAATAAGCTCAAACATAAAGAAAATAATAAAGATAACAAATCTGACACATAAACTAAAGTTGTTGCACCTAATTAAATAAAATAACCTAAGATAGATAATTTTTATATTTAAATAATTTCTTGAATTAAATTCTCATCCTAGAAAACCTAGGGTCTTTGTTGCCACCTTTAGATATTCAACATAGGCTAGGAAATTGATTGCTGAAGTTGCCTCATCTATAGTTTTCTTATTTATCTAGGATAATTAATTGAAGCTTTAAAGATTCCTCTCAAAGCATGAAAACCTTTGTTGCCTTGATGCGAACCTCGTGATCACGTGGTCACGCAACTCACAATCAAGATTGAGATCTGATCCCGGAAAGCCGAAATAGGTCTGATATGAGTGCGACACAATGGAAACCTGCCCCAAGGCACCAACACTATTGGAATGAGTAGAATGACGCCACGAAGCCAGTTAATCTTCGATAAGTCAGATTCAGTTCGTTCTAGAACTGAAGAATGCAAGAATCACTCTCACACGTTAAAACTGAAAAATTCAGAATAATAATCATCAAAAGCTGCCGAAATTGGGGCTTACATGAGTTTAAATAGTTCTTGAAAAATTAACCCTAATGGACCTCTTATGTGGACTTATATGAGGTCCACTCAAAACTGGCCCAAAACCCTAAACTAAAAGCCCATAACCTGATCCAAACAAGCCTTGGATCCTAGCCGAAAACAAACTATTAATTAAGCCCAAACATGAAAGAAAATAATAAAAATAAGTAACTTGTCATTAAATACCACCAGCCCTTCTTTCCTTGTGTAGCTAGGATGAATAAGGAATCCTTATAAGAAAAGGATTCTGAAACATTAATGAATCCTTTCCACACTAGGAGATTATATTGCAACTCATTAAATATCCTTGTGGAACTAGGAAATTCCCAAAACCAGCTCCCACATCCTTGGAGGAAAAGAATCCTAATCAAATAGGAAGTCCACAAGTCAAATGGAAGTAAATAACAAAATCTGTATAGCCTCTGTTGACCAGTATTGGGGTGCCTTCCCGAGCTCCGATTGACCTGGACTGTTGCGCTTTTTATGCCAAAATCTGAATCTGACCTTACTTGGGTCGTATCACAGGGCTGAACCGTATCATTCCCTCCCTCTTCAAGAAGATTCGCCCTCGAATCTTGAATAGCATTAATGGTGACTTCAGTAGCCTCTTGTTTAAGCCTTCGGAATCCCCTTATCACATTAATGAATCCTTGCCACACTAGGAGATTATATTGCAACTCATTAAATATCCTTGTGGAACTAGGAAATTCCCAAAACCAGCTCCCACATCCTTAGAGGAAAAGAATCCTAATCAAATAGGAAGTCCACAAGTCAAATGGAAGTAAATAACAAAATCTGTATAGCCTCTGTTGACCAGTATTGGGGTGCCTTCCCGAGCTCCGATTGACCTGGACTGTTGCGCTTTTTATGCCAAAATCCGAATCTGACCTTACTTGGGTCGTATCACAGGGCTGAAACGTATCATTCCCTCCCTCTTCAAGAAGATTCGCCCTCGAATCTTGAATAGCATTAATGGTGACTTCAGTAGCCTCTTGTTTAAGCCTTCGGAATCCCCTTATCACATTAATGAATCCTTGCCACACTAGGAGATTATATTGCAACTCATTAAATATCCTTGTGGAACTAGGAAATTCCCAAAACCAGCTCCCACATCCTTAGAGGAAAAGAATCCTAATCAAATAGGAAGTGCACAAGTCAAATGGAATTTGGTTTTTGATCAAATCGAATGTATCATTCGCGATAAGCTTGTTTTGATGAGGAATGTTCAACAAACAGATGAAAACATAAGGATCCAAAGACTTTGGAGGGTCAATAACATGGACTCTTAATTTGATGTTTAGCTGGTGTTTTTGTACCCCTAGCATATCTAGTTGGTCCAAGTTTTTGTTTTGTTGTGGCTAGCCTGTAGCCATTTGTTGGTTTTCGTTTCTGTCCTCATTGTAAATCTTGGGTATGCCCATTACATTCTTTGTATCATTTTCTTTTAATACATAAGTCAGCTTACCAAAAAAAAGTATAGCCTCTGTTGACCAGTATTGGGGTGCCTTCCCCAGCTCCGATTGACCTGGACTGTTGCGCTTTTTATGCCAAAATCCGAATCTGACCTTACTTGGGTCGTCTCACAGGGCTGAACCGTTCGGGAAGATACGGTTCAGCCCTGTGATACGACCCAAGTAAGGTCAGATTCAGATTTTGGCATAAAAAGCGCAACAGTCCAGGTCAATCGGAGCTCGGGAAGGCACCCCAATACTGGTCAACAGAGGCTATACGGATTTTGTTATTTACTTCCATTTGACTTGTGGACTTCCTATTTGATTAGGATTCTTTTCCTCCAAGGATGTGGGAGCTGGTTTTGGGAATTTCCTAGTTCCACAAGGATATTTAATGAGTTGCAATATAATCTCATAGTGTGGCAAGGATTCATTAATGTTTCAGAATCATTTTCTTATAAAGGATTCCTTATTCATCCTAGCTACACAAGGAAAGAAAGGCTGGTGGTATTTAATGACAAGTTACTTATTTTTATTATTTTCTTTCATGTTTGGGCTTAATTAATAGTTTGTTTTCAGCTAGGATCCAAGGCTTGTTTGGATCAGGTTATGGGCTTTTAGTTTAGGGTTTTGGGCCAGTTTTGAGTGGACCTCATATAAGTCCACATAAGAGGTCCATTAGGGTTAATTTTTCAAGAACTATTTAAACTCATGTAAGCCATAATTTCGGCAGCTTTTGATGATTATTATTCTGAATTTTTCAGTTTTAACGTGTGAGAGTGATTCTTGCATTCTTCAGTTCTTGAACGAACTGAATCTGACTTATCGAAGATTAACTGGCTTCGTGGCGTCATTCTACTCATTCCAATAGTGTTGGTGCCTTGGGGCAGGTTTCCATTGTGTCGCACTCATATCAGACCTATTTCGGCTTTCCGGGATCAGATCTCAATCTTGATTGTGGGTTGAGTGACCACGTGATCACGAGGTTCGCATCAGTTGGTATCAGAGCTAGGCTCCGAAACAAGGTCATATCATTATGTTATTTTCCTTTTTTTTTAGTGTCCCTTAAGTTTTTCAGTGTTTGCATCCATCTTCTTGTTCTTCGTTTCTGTGTCATCTAAGCAAAAAAAAAAAAAAAGGTTATATTTCATCTTGTTACTGTCTCTAATCATATCAGTTTGTTAAGAAGAAAAAAAATCAGAAAGAAAATAGAGAAAAGAGTGATTAGTTGAAATTTGAAGGATGATTCAATTTTTGCTGCAGAAACACAAATCTTGATGAACCATAAGCAAACCACCTCGGAATCAATTTAAACTTCATATTCAGTCTATTGGGGGTGGATCGCATGATATATCAAAGTTGGGCTTATTCTGATATTATTTTGCTTGAGGTTTTAATTCGAGTTTCAATTCTGCCGCAAAACACTACTCTTAGTGAACCCTAGGTAAAACACCTTGGAAGCTATTGAAACCTCATATTCTGAGTATTGGTTATGCGATTGCACCATATATCAAATTTGGGCTTATTCTGATATTATTTGCTTGAGGTTTTAATTCGAGGTTCAATTCTGCCGCAGAAACACTACTATTAGTGAATCATAAGCAAACCACCTTAGAATCAATTGAACCTTAATATTATGTGTATTGGGGATGAGATAGCACCATATATTAAATTTGGCTTATTTTGATATCGGCTTCTGGAGGTTTTAATTGGAGGATCAATTTCTGCCGCAAACTGATCATACAAGGAGTTTGGGTACCTAGAAATAAGAGAACGACCTATAAATTGATTTTTGGTGATTTCATAGTATTGTAATAATACAAATTAAATTCGAGGTCATTTGGATATCGGTTTCTTTAGGTTTCCCGAATTAGATCTTGTTTTGTCGTAACGGGTCTGTTTGGTGTTATCTTTCAAAACTTGTTTTGTTTCTGTTGATTTCGTTCCTGCCATTATACTATCATCATATTTTGATATTTGGCTGTTGTTTGAGTCATTTTCATCTCCCTCGCATTAGTTTGTTTTTCGATAAGTTCTGGTCCAAACAAAAGTCAAATTTGTATTCTCGAGTCTAAATCAATGTTCTTCATGCTATAAACTCTATTCTTGTCGTCGTCTTCTTGTTTTTTTCCCCTATATGTGTCATGTATTCACTAAGGGAGAGGGAACAGAGGAGGATTGTAGATCAACGATGCGAAATACTAAGCCATGGTTTGGGGGTTCTAGAACGAGAAGTTGATAAGTGTAGAAGATTATTCTATGATCTTGAAGCTTCATGGGAAAAAGAGGTACAACACCAAAAGGATGAAAGACGAAGGAGAGTCGCTGTGGTTATCATTCAAAAGTATGTACGCAAGTGGTTAGTACGGCGTGCTTATTTGAAATTCTTGTCAGTCACTACTTCTATACAGTGTTGTTGGAGAAAGGTGTTAGCAATAAGGGGATTCCGAAGGCTTAAACAAGAGGCTACTGAAGTCACCATTAATGCTATTCAAGATTCGAGGGCGAATCTTCTTGAAGAGGGAGGGAATGATACGGTTCAGCCCTGTGATACGACCCAAGTAAGGTCAGATTCGGATTTTGGCATAAAAAGCGCAACAGTCCAGGTCAATCGGAGCTCGGGAAGGCACCCCAATACTGGTCAACAGAGGCTATACAGATTTTGTTATTTACTTCCATTTGACTTGCGGACTTCCTATTTGATTAGGATTCTTTTCCTCTAAGGATGTGGGAGCTGGTTTTGGGAATTTCCTAGTTCCACAAGGATATTTAATGAGTTGCAATATAATCTCCTAGTGTGGCAAGGATTCATTAATGTGATAAGGGGATTCCGAAGGCTTAAACAAGAGGCTACTGAAGTCACCATTAATGCTATTCAAGATTCGAGGGCGAATCTTCTTGAAGAGGGAGGGAATGATACGGTTCAGCCCTGTGATACGACCCAAGTAAGGTCAGATTCAGATTTTGGCATAAAAAGCGCAACAGTCCAGGTCAATCGGAGCTCGGGAAGGCACCCCAATACTGGTCAACAGAGGCTATACGGATTTTGTTATTTACTTCCATTTGACTTGTGGACTTCCTATTTGATTAGGATTCTTTTCCTCCAAGGATGTGGGAGCTGGTTTTGGGAATTTCCTAGTTCCACAAGGATATTTAATGAGTTGCAATATAATCTCATAGTGTGGCAAGGATTCATTAATGTTTCAGAATCATTTTCTTATAAGGATTCCTTATTCATCCTAGCTACACAAGGAAAGAAAGGCTGGTGGTATTTAATGACAAGTTACTTATTTTTATTATTTTCTTTCATGTTTGGGCTTAATTAATAGTTTGTTTTCAGCTAGGATCCAAGGCTTGTTTGGATCAGGTTATGGGCTTTTAGTTTAGGGTTTTGGGCCAGTTTTGAGTGGACCTCATATAAGTCCACATAAGAGGTCCATTAGGGTTAATTTTTCAAGAACTATTTAAACTCATGTAAGCCACAATTTCGGCAGCTTTTGATGATTATTATTCTGAATTTTTCAGTTTTAACGTGTGAGAGTGATTCTTGCATTCTTCAGTTCTTGAACGAACTGAATCTGACTTATCGAAGATTAACTGGCTTCGTGGCGTCATTCTACTCATTCCAATAGTGTTGGTGCCTTGGGGCAGGTTTCCATTGTGTCGCACTCATATCAGACCTATTTCGGCTTTCCGGGATCAGATCTCAATCTTGATTGTGGGTTGAGTGACCACGTGATCACGAGGTTCGCATCAGTTGGTATCAGAGCTAGGCTCCGAAACAAGGTCATATCATTATGTTATTTTCCTTTTTTTTTAGTGTCCCTTAAGTTTTTCAGTGTTTGCATCCATCTTCTTGTTCTTCGTTTCTGTGTCATCTAAGCAAAAAAAAAAAAAGGTTTATATTTCATCTTGTTACTGTCTCTAATCATATCAGTTTGTTAAGAAGAAAAAAAAATCAGAAAGAAATAGAGAAAAGAGTGATTAGTTGAAATTTGAAGGATGATTCAATTTTTGCTGCAGAAACACCAAATCTTGATGAAACCATAAGCAAACCACACCTCGGAATCAATTTAAACTTCATATTCAGTCTATTGGGGGTGGGATCGCATGATATATCAAAATGGTTGATTGGCATGACATCGTGTGGTTCAAGAATGCTGTCCCAAGACATGCATTTCTTCTTTGGGTGGCTATCCAACGGAAACTCTCAACGCAGGATAGTCTTCATCGGTTTGGTATTCATGGTCCCAATAGGTGCTCACTCTGTCTCTTCAATAATGAAGGATCGCAACCACTGTGTTCTTTTCGAATGCTCCTTTGCGAAAAGCATTATTGGTGGAATCGTTTGTGATAGATGCGACATTCCAAGAATGACAAAAAGCTTGGATGAATGGATTCGATTGGCCACTGTCTCTTGGCATGGAAAAAGTTTCGTCAACTTTTCTCGTAAACTGGGTTTCACAGCTACAGTGTATTGTATCTGGCAAGAAACGGAAATGCAAGGATCTTTGCAAGATGTGCCTAAAGCTATCGAATTTTGGTTTTTGATCAAATCGAATGTAATCATTCGCGAT